>NW_012267262.1:13371115-13407283 GCF_000151885.1 Dipodomys ordii
TTCTTCTTCTTCTTGTTCTTCTTCTTCTTCTCATTGTTACACAGGGAGGAAACACGCCTTGCTTAGATGTCCTGTTAAGTAGAATCTGGATGGCTGTTTGTGACTTGGTTTTGTGTGAGACAATTTAATCTTCCGCCTTGAAAGAAAGAACAAGGACAGGGAGAATCACTACCTCACACCAAGTCTATTGAGGATATTTCTGTATTTTCTAAGTTAAGCATTGTTGCATGCAGTAGGAATGGAGGATGGCAATCTTAACACCTTGTTTATTTATAAAGGTGGAGAAGCAACAGCAACAACAAAAGGCAAGAAGATAAGCAAGTGCCACAAGAACCTAAAATGGAGCCAGAAACACATGCTGCCATCTGGCTCTGCCATTCACAGGATTGAACTTCCTGTAGTAGTTGATCTCTCCTGACTCATTCAAGGTCACTGGTGTGCTTTAGAGTTGGATTTGCTTTTGTTTTCCTCTATTTTTCATGTACTCAAGTTCACATACTATCTCTGCCTGCCAATCAGTGAGAAAGCCAGAAGAAGACTTGGTTATGGCTATAATCAACCTAGATTCAAATTTGTCAGATTGAGAACAACTGAGTAAAATCACTTACCTGAATCTAATTCATGCTTAGCAAAACTATCACGCCAATGCTTGAATCGAGCTTTTCAACCTTCTTAACATGGCCCTAACCCACACTCATCTGGAATAGTTTGAAGCAAAATTTTTTATCTCCTGTGGCTGCTGTGAACTCTTTTTTGCCTTATTGACTATTTTATTTTATTCAGATTGGAAAAAAACAGAACTCTCACAGTTGAATTGTTGTTCTTTATTACAGAGAAATGCTGTGTGCTTATTTTAAAGTATTTCAGTATTACGAACATAAAATGCAGAAAGGGGAAATTTGTATGTGAGTTTTAAATACTGTCAGTAGCCTTTTCAGGAAACCTTGCCAATGTTGAGAATTTCTGAAAGAATGTAAATTACAGGAAAACTCCAATTAGTCAAAGTGTCCAGGGAAGGGGAGATTCCAGGTTGTCTCAGCACTGACCAGAAAATCCTTTTCACATTAACCCTTGAGGTTGGAAATCTTACTGAAACGTAGGAGTTGAGTTTCCTGCCTTAAAAAACACAGTTGACGCTAAACATAATTTAAGGTCTGTCTGAGAGTTGAAGGTCAGGCTGTACCTCAATTCCCATTGTCCAGAAAAACTGAAACAAAACAAACAAGATAGGAGGTTAGGTAAAATTTGTCTTCAATTCTAGGACATGTTTTTGAAGTTCCTGAAAATAAGACTTTTTCTATTCCTATTTTGTTCCTTTTTTGTATAGAAAGAAACAAATAGGAAAAAAAAGTTATCAGAGTAGTTAATTTGTCTATATAAATTCCAGTTCAGATTTTAGGCTGGGCATGATAATGCATTCTTGTAATCGCAGCTACTGAGGGAACACAGAGAGCAGGATTGTGAATTCAATTGCTGGGCTACATACAGATACCCCATCTCCAATACACAGATACATAAATACATAAAGAAATCTATAAACACACGCATGAGGAAATAAGCACATAAGTATATACCTAAATTAAAATAAGACAAGAAAAAAAATATTTTTCCCATATTGAATTCTTTTTCATGCAGTCCTTAACAAAGATATAACTGAAGACTTGGCCATCAGCAGATGCAACCAACCTTCTCCACCTGGCTTCCAATCCTGGCCAGGAGTACTTGGAGAAGTAAGTCCCTTCTGTAAGTCACATCCTGCCTCATTGGGTCATTGGGCCAATAACATCTGGTTTTTCTGTTGAAGGCTGTTCTGTGCATGGTAGACTGTTGAGTGACATGTCTGCCAGCAGTACTCCCTTACCTCCTGAGCTGTGACAACCAAAACCATCTCCAGACATGCCAAATGTCCTGGGCAAAATTGCCCTCAATTGACAATCACTGATCTAGATACAGGCACAAGTATTCTCCCATACCCCTTGTCAAGATTATGAGTTACCTTGACCTTGGTAAGTGATTTCACAACAGACTTCCTGTGCTATTTCATGGAAGAATGAAAATAATTCTCTGGCTCAAGCACTGTTTTGACTTGAATTGTTTGAGGCAGGCCTTGTTAAACACAACCACAGGTTCTGTATTATTTTAAGGATGCAGTAGATTTATTTTCCGCATCAATCCTGAGTTTGGCGTTTAATACTGAATTTTCATAATCTTCTAAATTTCCCTTGAGGTCATTGTCATTATGGACATCAGATCAATGTCTCAGCCACTGACTCATGTGCTACACTGTCACCTTCAATTTCCCTTGTGCGTCTGTCTCAGAAATACTTTTACTACTGTTGCTGCTTCCTTATGCGTAAGAGATTTTGTACCTCACTATTTTCAAGGCCATTTATCATTGCCTCTCTCCAGTGATATATATTTACATTTCACATTCTTAGAGAATGTTTTGTATATTGAAAGCACCTGTTAAAGGCTGGGAAGGTAGATCAGTGGTAGAGTGCTTGCCTACATGGATGAAGCCCCTGGTTGGATTGCTCAGTACCACACAAACAGAAAAGAATGGAAGTAGCACTGTGGCTCAAGTGGTAGGGTGCTAGCTTTGAGCAAAAAGATGCTCACGGACAGTACCAAGGCCCTGAGTTCACACTCCATGACTGGTAAAATAAAAATTTAAAAAGCATCTGTTAAAGTGGTTGAATGTCAGTGGTAAGTTTCAGATTCCTGATTTTTAAGCCTAAGTTTAAGCCTAAATTTGCCACAAAAAGAGGTAGCAGGTAAGTCATTTTGGACAAGCAGGTTTTGTGATTAGAGAGCTATCCATCTGTGTTGATTATCAAATTTCTATAAAATTATGCTACATTTGGGATGTAGACTGTCCCCCAAATGTTCATGTGCTATAAGGGTAGGTGTTTAGTGGATACTGTGGGAAGGTAATAGGGATTTTTTTAAGGTGGAGCCTGCTGGGAAAAAGTTAGGTCATTGGCGGGGAGGTGCTCCAAGGAGACTATGGTCTCCAGTGCTTTTCTTTTTTTTTTAATTTAATTTTATTTTATTTGTGAACATACTGTACAGAGGGGTTACAATTACATGGGCAGGATAATGCGTACCTTTCTTACCAAGCATTGCAGCCTCCTCCTGGCCACCATGAAGCTAGCGATTTTTCACTTCTATGCGCCCTCACCATGATGTGCTGCTTTGCCACAGGTTCCAAATCAATGGAGCTACTGAACAAGAACCAAAAACCTTCAAATGGGGGAGACAAAGCAAACCTTTTCTTATTACAAGCTGATCACCGCCAGTGTTTATTACCATAACTCAAAGGTGATGAACACAAATCAATACTTCACAGGACATTTATTCTGTACTATGTGTGTAGGGAGACACAATGGTAGCTCATGTTTTTAAACTGCCCCATATTTTGAGGCTTGGGGTGAGTTCCAGTCCTTCAGGGAAGGACTCTATAATCAATCTCAGCATGTGTAGCTGAGCAGCTCTGGCAGATAAAATTTAAGCAGACAAATATAGGGTCAGAGGGCATGAATTTCCAAAGCTCAATGCTGATTGCCAAATTACATCCAGAAGCTGGTTCCCATTAGCAGTCTTTCTTTATTGGCAATTGTCTTGAAGGACTTCCATCTTGTTCTGCCAGGCTTCAGGCCGGTGGAGACATGTCCCACGGGCTAGTCTTCAGAAATGTCAGTGTAATGAGATCCATCACTAGATATCTGTCAGCAGCCTCCCTAGACCCATCTTAGACCATCTGTCAGTGGCAACTCTATTTTGAGAAAGATGCTCATGCAGTTGCCAAAAACAAGTTTGCAATTGATTCAAGTCTTCCAATCAGTTACAATTGAACTGTGTTAACAACACATGGCAACCTTACTACAATATCCAGAGACTTCATCTCTAAAGGAATGTGTCCTTCTAACTTTAAGGTCAGGCTGCAAGTGGGAGGAAGTGAATTGCCTTTCACCTGAATTCTATAGAGCCCACATCATCTTAACTAGGCTGCAAATTTGGCAGCAATGATCAATTGCCAAGCTTTATAAGCCAAATATAAGGAAAAAAGCATCACTTAGATGCAAGACTATACAATGCTCTGTTCTGACTAAAATACGTATAACTGGTACTTTGCAGTGAATTTAAATTCTCTGATATCAAATGGTCTTGAGTAAGACAAATAAGTATGATAACTTATGTGCTCCCAGCCTTCTTATGATGCATGAAAAGGCTTTGGAAATTTTAAAAGCACAGTATCATTATGGGTTTGAACTGACTCTTAGATCCAGAGTTTAAAAATATCTGAGATCAAATCCATTTTATTTTGGATGTATAAAATTCTCAGCAGCAGTAATAGCTTCGTTTTATCACCTTTCCAGATCCTTCCTAACCATTGACTCTTATAAGGAATTATGGAGCCCAAACTGTTCAAATGGTAGAGTTGTCTCTGTCCTCAAACAGACAATGGGTTCTCTTTTCTCCATATCACTTTCTGAAGTATTGCAAATAGAATGAAGTTCTCAGATACGTAGGCTGTTTCTTAGCCCACTGGGCCAGGTCATCTTTTTTGGAACCTAGTCTTATATGAACCCAAACACCAAATCCAGGCTAAAGAGGTTACCCATCTCACCCTTTGCCACAAGGTGTAATCTCCTCTTTAATAAGGTAAAGTTAGGCCCTTATGGTATAATGTCTCCATTATACCATAGCAAGAGGTTCAGGTGAGCAGATTCCTTCTGAATTCATTTAAGGTTTCTATAGATATGTAATCTTTCATCTCTGTCTCCTCAGAATACTAGTGAGCTGTTGGGGGCAAAAGAAATAGGAAGATGGAGACCCACAGAGAGATCTACTCAAGAGATGACTCAATAAATTTTCTGACAGTAATGAAAACTTTCCATTATGAATGGATGGCATATTGCTTTGTAAATTTTGACAACTCTTCTGTGTTAATTCTTCTCTCTGAACGAAATCAATCTATCTTATATCAACATAAATACTTAGAGGAGTCCCAAACTTCTAAAGCTGGGCTTGCTGACTGTCCATATTACACTTAGAATTTGTCATGGCCTCTTTTTCTTCCATCTTTTTTTCCTTCTGTCTTGACTCTGTATGGAGTTCTGGATCTGGAAGACAATGGCTGCATTAGCCATCTTGTTTCCCAATCCCTCTTTAATCCAGCAGGGCCCACATGAGTAGATATCACCAAAGAACTGGAGAGGATTTCCTGCCCAAGGCAATTAAGAAGCAGGTGTGCCCTTTTCTGCTTCCTTCTTTCCCTTCCATCTGGATGCAGACAGTCTGTGGATATGGGAACAGTGGTTCTCAAACATGAATGTGTATCATAATCAATTGGAAGATTATTGTCCTACAGATGGCTGGACCCCACCCCAGAACTCTCACTCAGTAGATCTGGCGAGGACCTGAGGAGGTGAACATATTACATGTTTCTAGGTGTTGTTGATGTCCTGATTTGAAGACCACACACTGGGAACCAGTACAGAGGGCAACACCTCTGTGCACATACCCCTTAGACACAAAACATTGTGATGCTCCAGCTGCAACTTGAACCAATAAAATCAGATAGGTTTTTTTGAAGGTTAAACTATGTTAATATAAAGTGCCTCAGGAAATTACCAAGTGGAGGTCAAGTTAAAAAACAAAACAAAACATTGCCTTACAGCCTAGATGCTCCACAATAGATGAGTGGATCAAAAACTATACTTCTTATATACAATGAATTTTACACAGCCATTGGAAAGGAAAATATTATATTATTTGCAGGGAAATGGGTGGACCTAGAACAAATCATGTTAAGTGAAGTAAGCCAAGCTCAGAGAGACAAATGGTACATGTTTCCTTTCATATGAGGAGGCTAGACCTCAAATACACTAGAACATGATAAATTATACAGCACTCTAGGCATTTACACACAGTGATACCAAAGGACACTCTTAGGAGAGGATCAAAAAGGTGCAATGCCTATATACATCTGATTATACAAAATTATATATTGAAATGAACTCTAGGAAATGGAAATAAGAGGTTTTTGCTGCTTTTTTTCTTTTCTTTTTGCTTGTTTATTCGTTTATTCATTTATATGTTTTTGAGGTTAGGGAACACAGAAGTGGAGGAACAAAGGGGAAACAAATGCAGAATGATACTCACTAGACACATGTTAAAAATGAGCTATAGATCTTGTAGGTGAGCATGGGAGGGAAAAACTGGGAGAGAGTACAAGAGAAAAGGTGACATTGTCTAAAAATAAATGTACCCTTTACCTGATTTATGTAATTGTAGCCCCTCTGTATGTCACCTTTATAATAACAATAAAACTTTTTTTTTTGTCAGTCGTGGGGCCTGAACTCTGGGCCTGGGCTCTGTCCCTCTGCTCTTCAGCTCAAGGCTAGCATTCTACCACTTGAGCCACAGCACCACTTCCGGCTTTTTCTGCTTATGTGGTACTGAGGAATCGAACCCAGGGCCTCATGCATGCAAGCCAAGCACTCTACCACTGAACCAACTTCCCAGCCCCAATAAAACATTAAAAAAAAAAAAGAGTGCCACCCTTAAGAAAAGAAAAAAACAAGCAAAATTGCTAGGTCTGGAGTTTAAGCCTCAGTATAGCACAAAAGTATTTTCTTTGTAATCTTTATTTAAGATTAATTACCCTGTTTGCACTTCCATTCACCATTTCTCCATTCAGCACTTTTATACATTGTATCTTAGTACATTTTATCAGAATAAATTTATTTTTGTTAAAAAAAGAGCACTGCCTTAAAATGGATTCTTTTAAAGTGTTTTTAAATTTTTAATTGATACACAATTGTACATGTTTATGGAGTATGGTGTAACTACTGAATACACATATATAATGTATAATGATCAGATCAGAGTAATTGGTATATCCATCACTTCAAATGCATATCATGCCTTTTTGTGATGTGTCAATCAAAATTTCCTCTACTGGTTCTTTTGAAATACACAATTAAATGTTGTCAACCATAGTTACCTGCTATGTGTCAGACATGAGAAGTTATTTTTCATACCCAGCCATACCTCTGAGCTCCTGCCCCTTCTCTCACCATACCTCCTTGGTGGCATCTGTGTGTGTGTGTGTGTGTGTGTGTGTGTGTGTGTGTGGTTTCTGTCTGTCTGTCTGTTCTCTGAACTCAGGGCCTTACCCTCTTGCTTAGCTCAAAATCAGTGCTTTACCACTTGAGCTACACCTCCACTTTCAGCTTTTGGCTAGTTAAGTGGAGGTAAGAGTCTCTTGGATTTTTCTGTCTGAGAGGGCTTCAAATCAGGATCCTCAAATCTCAGATTCCTGAGTAGCTAGGATTACAGGCATGAGCCACCAGAATCTGGCTCTTGGTAGAGTCTTATGACAGAAGAAACATAGGTGTTGATAAGCCTGCTGGTAAGAAATACCCAGTTTGGTCTGTTGTATGGAGATAATCTTGGCTGAAATTTTGGGAATCATTTATGACTGCATCCTAACTAATATTACCATGTTTTTTTTAATAAGATCAAATTTGAATTCTCTTGTTTCTTGTTATGGCTTGGATCCTTAATGTCCTCTAGAAGCTCATGTGTTGAAAGCTTGTTCCCAGCTGATGGGGCTGTTGGGAGGTGGTAGAGCATTTAATAGTTGGGCTCTGGTGGGAGGAAGTTGGGTTATTGGGCATGTGCCCTTGAAGGAGCTATTGGGTATGATTCCATCCTCTTTCAGATTTCCAGCAGCTATGAGGTGAGAGGGTTCCTCTGCCATGGCCTCCCCCCCATGATGGGCTGCCTACCACAGGCCCAAAGGCAACATCCAAGAGACATTAGAAACCTCTGTGAGCCAACCTAAATCTCTACTCCTTTGAAGTTGTTGATCTCAGGTATTTTGCCAGTGACAGGAAGCTACTTTTGCCTCCCACCTGTTCTATTCTGGAAGTACTGATTTGATTAGATTCCAACACACCTACAGTATCTCTTTTTCTAGAGTTGCAATCTTCAACAGAAATAAAGTGATGCTGCACATGAAGCATAGGTAGAGTCTTGTTTTCTCTCTTCTTTGGTGTCCAGAATGGCAGGCCCTTGTTCATTCCCTTCCCTGCCCTACCCTGACTGTCTCTTTGGACACACAACATTCATCAAGGGCATTGTCCCTTGACCTTTTCTACTCAAGGCCAGAGCTTTATCATTTGAGCTCCCAACTAGTAGTTAGTTGCATCTCACAAATTTTCTTACCTGAGTCAGCTTGATAACAGTGATCCTCAGATCCCAGCCTCCTGAGTAGCTAGAATTACAGGCACACGCCACTAGAGCCTAGCCAAGTTCAGTGTTCTTAACCTGGCCTGAAAGGACTCAGGCAACTATCACCTGGCAAATATTCTGGGCAAAGTTGGTAAAATGCCATACTTGCTCCTTTGAAATATGTCAAAATCACAAATCAAACAACAGTAATAAAACACACCAGCTAGTGCCAGATCTGAACAAGGAGAGGAAGGACCCATTTGCATTATGGGATTGTGCCAATGTCCTCTTTAAAAATAAAGCACTACTCCTTGCTCCTCTGGGGGCGTCTGCTGAGAGATGGACTTAGCAGGTTAAAGGTAGGCAAGATTCAGATGTTTCTGGCTTCCCTTGGCAAGATGTCTTCATAAAAGATTATTGCAGGTGAGATGATATCATATGCGCTTAAAAGGCATGGGTACCGGAATCAGATAGGAATGACTTTTATGGAAGAATCAACCTGTGTGTCTGTATTCACTTTAAGCCCGATCCAGGCATCCCCTGAATAATAAATCAGACAGATTCTCCTAGACCATAAAAATGTCAGTTTTAGATGGAAGCAAATGGGAAAGCCAATGTCTCTAAAAGACTGTGTTGTGAGTTCTGCCCTTTCACATAAAAGTAAAGGGACAAATAGTCTCAGGTAAGAATGGCTCTTTTGGCTCAAGGGCTGAGAACTACCCCTCCATTCTTGTTCTCAGACCTTCTTCTCAACTTCCCTTAAGGGAAAATAGCTCGTTTCCTTGCAGGAAAGAAAAAAATATATAACCCAAGTTAATGCCCAAAGAAAATGTAATGAATCATGTAACTGACTTCAGAGGCTCAAGCACTGTCCCCAAGACTTAGTGTTATTCCGTCCTCTCCCTGGCTTGATTGTATTCTCAGATCAGTATGCCCTGCCAACAGCAAGCTATAGTTAAAGTGACTACACCTGCTCCAACCTCTCACTTTGATCCTCCAGTGAATCCCAAGAGAGTCTCCTTCCCAGAATTCAAATGCAACACTCAATGCTCCTCTGATTGGCTCTCGTTATCACATAACTTTCAACAAGCCAATCATTGGAGGGCAAAGATCTATAATTCCCTGATTGGCTTAAACTTAAATCATGCTCTATCCTGAACCAGGAGTGTAATCCTGCTGAGGGGACAGAGAGGAAATGGTGGAATTGTCTGAGTAGTGAGATTAAACCAATAAATGTCCACCATAGTCCATGCTTAGCATCTCTGATCAGAAAATCCTCAATCCAGAATGTTCCATACATTTTTGAAGGCCAGTATAATGACACAAGGCTGATGGTCCAATGTACAATTTTTTTTGTTTTGTTTTGTTTTGGTTGGGGGGGGGGGTCCAGTCGTGAAGCCTGAACTCTGGGCCTGGGCGCTGTCCCTCAGCTCTTCAGCTCAAGGCTAGCACTCTACCACTTGAGCCACAGTGCCACTTCCGGCTTTTTTCTTTTTGCTTATGTGGTGCTGAGGAATCAAACCCAGGGCCTCATGCATGCAAGGCAAGCGCTCTACCACTGAGCCACCTTCCCAGCCCCCTGTACAAATGTTTTGTGCACAAAATTACATAAAAAATGTTGTATAAGATTACTTTCAGCCTTTGTGTATAAAGCAAATAAGAAACATAAATAAATTTCATGTTTAGATTCAGGTCCCATCTCCAAGATATCTCAAAAACAAAAGTTTAGGCATGTATTCAAACACCTAAAATCCAAAACATGTCTGGTGCCAAGCAATTGGATAAGTGATACTCATCTGTACCTCTAACTTCCAAAGCCAGCCCCAGAAAATTCTCCTTCAGCTGTCAGACCCTGAGAGACAGTTCAGAAGACAGGTCTGATTTCCTGCATAGTTTCCAACTTGCCACAATGAAAGGGGGAAAGAGAGAGGCATGAATAATCCTGAAAAGAGAACAGAACTTAAAGAGCAGTGAAATTCCAGCTTCCTGGCAGCTTCCTGACACGGCAGGAAAGAGACTACATTATCCAATCTAGATGTTGCTCTTTACCCCTGGCAGAGTAGTCACCCACACAAAATCTAGATCTTGAGTGTTGGAGCATTGCTTTCTTTTGGACAGAGGAAACTCATCCAGTGGATGCTTCTTCTCTAGGTGTCCTGGCTACTTCTCTCTCTCACTTCATAGACACAGGCATGGGTCTTCTTAAGATGCCATGGTCCTGCATGGAAATCAGAGAAGGAATGACTTAGAAGTGGTGGTCAGAGGACCCATCGTTCCCCCTTGTAAAATAAGCGAGTCCTTGTTAATCTGCTGCCAGCCTTACATTTCTCCCAGAGAGATCCCCATTGGATAGGGACTGTAAACAGGAAACCTGATACCCTGGTCTTCCTTTGTATTACTTATTGTTTTGGACAGCTGCAGAGTATTTGCCTGTACAGAGCTTGGGCCCAGGGTTGATCATTTTAGGAAGATGGAGCCCTAAGAAAATGTAAAAAATTCTTCGTTTCCTCTTGTCTATCTGAAAACCAACCAAGGCTACTGACAATGCAGAAACTCATGAGTAAGAGAAGTAAATTGCAGGGCAAGGCATACTACAGAGCTTCCTCTGGATATGGCTGGTCAGCAGATGTGTCTGGTCACCAGATATGACTGGTCCCCAGATGCAGCTGGTCCCCAGGCTCAAGGGATCCCATACTACCAATATGGTACAACATGAGGATTAAGGACAACGTGAATCCAAGATCTGGCATTCACTAGCTGGGACTTCTGGGAAAAGCACTTCTGAGGTACTTTTCTGCCTCAGTTTCCCCAGCTATGTCATAGGGATAAGAATACTGCCCACCGAAAGAAAGACAGAGAGACAGAGAGACATAGATGAAGGGAGGGAGGGAGAGAGGGAGGAAAGAAGGAAGGAAGCATGCCAGGCACCGGTGGCTCAAGCCTGCAATCCTAGCTACTCAGGAGGCTGAGATCTGAGGATTGTGGTTCAAAGCCAGCTCGGGCAGGAAACTCCGTGAAACTCTTACCTCCAATAAACCACCAGAAAACCAGAAGTGGCACTGTAGCTCAAGTGGTAGAGCGCTCGCCTTGAGCTGAAGAGCTTAGGGACAGCACCCAAGCCCAGAGTTCAAGCCCCACGACCAACAAAAAAGAAAGGAAGGAAAGACAGAAAGAAAGAAAGAAAGAAAGAAAAAAAGAAAGAAAGAAAGAAAGAAAAAAGAAAGAAAGAAAGAAAAGAAAAGAAAGAAGTCGAAGTAGCTTGGTGCCAGTGGCTCATGCCTGTAATCCTAGCTACTCAGGAGGCTGAAATCTGAGGATCATGGTTCAAAGCCAGCCTGAGCAGAAAGTCCTTGAGACTCTTATCTCCATTAAACTACCTGCCCCCCGCAAAAAAAAGGAAGAAAAAAACCAGAAGTAGAGCTGTGGCTCGAGTGGTAAGTGCTACCCCTGAGCACAAAAGCCAAGGGATAGTGTGCAAGCTGACTTCAAGCTCCAAGCCTAGGAGCTGGGGTTGGTGGGGAGGGGGGGAAGGGAGTAATCTAAGTCAATTTAGGGAAACGACAAAGCAACAAAGTGGGGTTTTGGTTTTGGAATGTGTGTGTGTTTTGTCTCTTTTTTAAGTGCCAGTCCTGGGGCCTAGGTACTATCCCTGAGCTTCTTTTTGCTTAAGACTAACACTGAGCAAAGGCTGAGATCTGAGCATTGTGGCTCAAAGCCAGCCAGAGCAGGAAAGTCCATGAAAATCTTATTTGTAACTAATCACCAATAAAGCTGGAAGTGGAGCTGTGGGTCACGTGGTAGAGCACCAACCTGGAGCAGAAAAAGCTCAGGACAGTGCCCAGGCCAAAGCTCCACTTCTGGCTTTTTCTGAATAGTTTATTAGACAATTGAGTCTCACAGACTTTCCTATTTTACAATCGATACTGCTCTATTTTGTTATTTTAACAACAGCAACAACAAACAGCTTTGTCGAGGCAGGCCACTGGTGGCTTGTGCTTGTAATCACAGTTACTACCCAGCCAGATACCAGCATTTGCCAAAGGACTTTGAAATGGACCAAATAAGTTGCTTACATTCAATAAAAACCCAGATATTATCTTGGGTCTCCTAGATTACTTGATTGTGGGGGTATATGTGTATGAACCTTTCATGGCTTTGAGTTATAGTACAACTTAAGTTATAGTTAACAAATATGTGGCAATACAAATGATTCTTTTTTTTTCAAATGGTTCTTCTTTTGTGTGTATTTATGTGACTTTTCCGTGACTGTCACTATACTACTTGAGCCATGCCTCCAGTCCAGCTTTTTGTTGGTTACGTAGATGAAATCTCAAGCACTTTTCTACCCAGGCTGGCTTCAAACTGAGATCTCAGTCTTCTGAGTAGCTAGGATTACGAGCCAGCAGCACTTGGCCAAACAATTCTTGGTAGATATGTTTAGTTTTCTATTCCTGTTTAATAAATTACTACAAATTTGGCAACTTAATAAAATGTATTATCTTAGACTTGGTAAGGGGGAGGAGGTCAGGTTTTAACAAAACTCAACAAGGGAGACCATCTTGTCATCATGCGTGGGCCTGGGATTTACTGTTGTTGGCAGGCTTTAGCTTGAGACTGTAGACCCAAGATCGCTGCTTTCTTGTCAGCTGTGGGCTTCAGGCAGGGATTGTTTTCAGCTTCTAGATGCTGCCCGCCATTCCCCTTCATGTAATCCTTTCCACACTTTAACAACCTGCTTCTCAAAGGCTAGGAGAAGCTTTGCTGCTTCAAATCTCTTCCATTAAGGGTTTCCTTGATTAGGTCAGACCACTTCAGAATAATCTCCTTTTATAAAATTAATTCACCTCAAAGATTTAATGACACCTGCAAAATCCCTTCACCTGTGTCGTCTAATAATGACAAGCAGCCTGTTCTATCCACCATGCTGCCCATCTGCCAGGGGAGAGATACCGCAGGGCTTGCATGCAAGCAGGCAGGGGCCCAGAACTGTGCTGCCATCATATGCAAATGAACTTTGGAAATTGTCCTCACTGTTCTTTGTCAACCAAGTTCTGCATCTAGTAAACCAAATTTATGTCACAACTCTTGATTCGCACGTGTATACGAATCTGCTCTTTTAATTCATTCTTGAACCCTCAGGGACATCTTTCTGGTTGCTTCCATAGGGATGAGTTAAATACAATCTTGACATCTGGTCATTTTTTTTCTTCTTTTTTTTGGGGGGGGGTCCAGTCGTGGGGCCTGAACTCTGGGCCTGGGTGCTATCCCTCAGCTCTTCAGCTCAAGGCTAGCACTCTACCACTTGAGCCATAGCACCACTTCCGGCTTTTTTTTTTCTGCTTATGTGGTGCTGAGGAATCGAACCCAGGGCCTCATGCATGCAAGACAAGTACTCTTACCACTGAGCCACCTTCTCAGCCCCCTGTTCATTTTTTTTAATGTGTCCTCATTTTACTTTTTAAAAAATTGTCTCATCGCTGGGCACTGGTGGCTCACACCTGTAATCCTAGTAAGGAGGCTGAGATCTGAGCATTGTGGTTCAAAGCCATCCAGAGCAGGAAAGTCCATGAAACTTATTTCTAAGTAAACACCAATAAAGCTGGAAGTGGAGCTATGGCTTAAGTGGTAAAGCACCAGCTTTGAACAGAAAAACCTCAGGAACAGTGCCAGGCTATTAGTTCAAGCCCTTGGATGGGCACACACACACACTCACACACACATACATATTCCTATATATTCATGTATTATATGTTCATATTCTATATGTTCTATGTGCATTCATCTATATATACTCATAGATACATGAATATATATTCATCAATTTTAATATGAATACTTTACCATTTTTAAACAATAGATATGTTGCTTAATACACACACACACATCCTTTTCATTTTTCTCCAAATTGTCCACAAATGAATTGGACTCCTTTGGCTTGAGACCTAATATTATTTGCTGCATTGGAAGGATGTTATGGGGCTGGGAATGTGGCTTAGTGGTAGAGTGCTAGCCTAGCATGCATAAAGTCCTGGGTTCGATTCCTCAGTAAAAACAGAAAAAGCCAGAAATGGTGCTGTGGTAGAGCTGTAGCCTTGAGCACAGAGAAGCTCAGGGACAGTGCCCAGGCCCTGAGTTCAAGCCCCAGGAGAAGAAAGAAAGAAAGAAAGGAGGGAGGGAGGGAAGGAAGGAAGGAAGAAAGAAAGGAAGAAGAAAGAAAGAAAGGAAGGAAGGAAGAAAGAAAGAAAGAAACTGGGGAAGGTAGGGATGGTAGAGGAAAAACAAAGGAGGAGGTAACAATGCTCCATAGGAAATACACTCATTATCTTACTCATGTAACTGTAACCCTCTGTACAGTATATTTACAATAAAAAATATAAAAAGAAAGAGAAAGAAAGAAAGAAAAGAAAGGAAGGAAGGAAGGAAGGAAGGAAGGAAGGAAGGAAGGAAGGAAGGTTGTTTCTGGCTTTTGACTGTTTTTATCTTCAACAGCTTAATCCTGAGACCTAGTAACACAACTACCATGTTCTCAGCATTACAGAGAAGTGGCAATGCTTCTCTGTAATACTACCTCACTACCCCTAAGCCAATTTCCTCTGATAAAATCAGGTATTATTTTTCTGTGCCTAGCATGGTGCCAGTCACAATAGTAGGTCTTTCAGCCATACTGGGAAGGATGAAGGGGAGGGAGGCATGAAAGAGCCCCAAATGTCCTGCCGCTATCCTAGGACCAAGCTCTTTGAAGGCAAGGCCAGGCTTTGCAGTGGGTACAGCTCACAAGAAGCCCACACACAACCACGTAGATAAGCAAAGCAAAAGCTTGCTCCTGTGGGAGAAGCAAATGAAAGCATAACATCAGTTAAATGATACATAGTTGTGAGATCATATGCTGTCGTCAGCTAAGGTTGTAATGTGTAAAGTCAAAAGACATAAACTAGTGTAACAGTGATGGAAGAATGAGGATTAGTCTGGCAGGGCACAGGCCAAGGGAATTGGATTTTGGTTTCTCCTTTGCAGTCAGAATCTGGACTGACATTTTGAGCCATTCTCAGAGAACATCTTTCCCATCCAAGTGTAAAAGGCATCCTTCTAAGCTTAATACCACATGCTACCTCCTGGTCCAGTCTTTTCCCTCCCTGCCTCCAAAAGCAAAAGCTGAGCCACACATGGTGAGCACATGCCTGTAATCCCAGCTACTCAAGAAGTGGAGGCATTACAATCGGGAGTTTGAGGCAGTAAGTGAAACCCTATCTCAAAAATAAAATACAAACTAAACAGTTAGGCATGAAGCTCAGGTAGTAGAGCTCTTGTCTAGCAAGCCTGAGGTCCTGGGTTCAATCTTCAGTACTTAAAAAAAAACGAGGGATAGCCGGGCACTGGTGGCTTATGCCTGTAATCCTAGCTACTCAGGAGGCTGAGATCTGAGGATCGAGGTTCAAAGCCAGCCCGGGCAGGAAAGTCTGTGAGACTCTTACCTTCAATAAAGCACTAGTAAACCAGAAGTGGCGCTGTGGCTCAAGCGCTAGAGCGCTCGCCTTGAGCTGAAGAGCTGAGAGACAGCACCCAAGCCCAGAGTTCAAACCCCATGACTGACCAAAAAAAAGAGGGTGTATTTTCATATCATTACTGCCTCTAAAGCTTTTCCAGCAAGGTGAGTCCTGGAGAGATACACAGAAAGAGAGAAAGAAAGACAGACAGAGACAAACAGAGAGAGAGAGAGAGAGCTTATAGCTATCTTTATCCATTTTTCATTACTGCACAATAACAATGAGACAACAAACTAATTTAGAAAAAGCATTAAGGAGGGGAGGGGTAATTTGCAATGTAAAACTCAATGCAAATCTCAGAAATTGCTTCCCAAACCCCCAATTCAGCTTACATTGTCAGCTAGCTGTATTGATTGTGCTTATGTAATTTATTTGTTAGAATTCCTGCTAATGGACACTTCAGGATCATCTCATACACTTAATGTATCTAACACCCATTGATCAGGTCATTGGCTTATTGGTGATCTGCTTTGCTGCCAAATGATTCTCAATGATCACCCTTTTTTTTTTTCATTATGCATTCTTATTCCAGGAGCAGCTTCTATTGTGTTCCATTACACTAATGGAAATTATTGATATGGAAATTGCTAGGCACTGTGCTGAAGAACTCAGTGATACGCAATCACATTGCATTTCTTCAAGATGTAGATGTTCTTGTATAATGAGCAGTAAATATTGACATGTTGGGGAGATTAGTTAATTAATTTCATTCAAAGTGAAAGAACAAGAAGCATCTTTAGAAACACTAAATATTTTGCACAGCCATGTATACTTTGATAAAAAATAAATAAGTCTGGGGAGTTTCACGTTTCTTTTTAACAGCTTGTGCAGAACATGACTCCCTAGTTCCTGCTGAGTGTTTCTGACCAGTTTCTGTGAAGAAACTGAAGTACCCCGTTTTTGGATGCCCCCTCACAGACCACCAGAGACCACCATCAATGCAAACAGCAAAGAGTCGTTTATTGCAAGCTCGAGCTTGGTCCTCCGTGCACTCTGCAACCGGTGACGCTAAGAGGCCCCGAGTATAAAATCAGCGCAGGTTTTATAGTATTGAACAAATTAACTTTAAGGAACTTTTACATAAGAAATTACATGATTGGTTAACATTTAAAACAAGCTAAGGTGGGCAAATATGATTGGTTGACCTTTACAGAAAAATATCCTTATTCCATAGCTTGACTACAAAGGGTTATGAGTCACACCTGGACCCACAGTATGCATGGCATGTTTCACTCTGGGCTCTGAAGAACCGGTTGGTCAGAACATTATATGGTTTTAACTGAAACTCTTAGCTCATGGACACTCAGGGGCAAAGTCACTTGGGAGCTAATACCTGCCTTAAGCAAACGCCATCTATGGCTCCAAGAATTGTGCATGGCTTTCTGTAATAAATTCCTAGCATTGGGGCTAAAGTGGGTCACGAGTTAAGTTGCAAAACTGAGATGGGGTCTTAAGTAAAATGGAATTGCTTAGGTTTTTCAAAACTAGTTACAGGTGGAAAAGTTAGCACTGGGTGCTCAAATCTATGTCATGTTACCTATTAAGTTAGCCCTGCTCACCTTTGGCTGCTGAGCACGTGAAATGGTATTATGGGTGGGGTGGTTACAGAGGGGCAGATCCCGGATTCTTGGTATCTCCACCAAAGAACTAAATGAAGGCACACACGTAGAAATGTAAAATGATTACACAAAGAGAGGGGAGGGGTTGAGGGAAGAGAGAGATAGGGAGGGAGGGAATATTTCCAAGCAAGAAATGGGAGTTAAAAGACTCAAAATGGCAGCTGTTACCTGCTACCTTAATTCTTTCTCTGAGCTGGGAAAATTCCCACGATCTTGATTGTCTTGCAACCCCTAACCCTCAGGCAATGGATCTGGACAACCCAGTGAATGTTACTTAGTATTCTAAAATATGGAGATGTCTCTGGGCCTACCCTAACATAGAGACAATAGGGAGATTTAGGGCTTCCTTTTCTCAGATAAGTTTCTCATCTTAAGGTTCTCTACCCATTTAGAGAGTTGCCAAGTTTTTAACATTTCAAAGGAAAGGGCAGTTTTCTATAGCTAGCTCACCCCCCCCCCCCAGCCTTCCAGTCTGTGTACTTCGTATTTAAGGAGGTTTAACTGCTTTGTTAGTTCCTTCTGGGATCCAACTTCTGAATCTGGCCCCATTATTTTTTCTGACCCTTTTAAAAATATTTGTTTAAAAAATACAATTTTCCTCTCTCCTCATCACTATCTCTTCTGCCATACTTCCAACTCCAAGTTATCTCTGAATATATGTGCAAATAATCCCAAATGCTTCTGGTCTCAAGCATTTTGAATAAGGGATCCTCAGCCTGTATTGCCAGATGTGGCCAGCAGCTGCCATGCTGTTTAACACTGATAAAGGTTCACATTGTCCCAGAAATTTCTTTGGACAGTGCTAGCCTAGCACATTATGCACTACGCAAGTACTGGGACTGAGAATTCTCCCTTCCCTGCTAAGCCACTGCCCAGTAAGGCTGCAAAGAAATGACATGAGATAAAGTCACATCAAAAGTAAAACTGTGCAAATAGTGAGAACAGGTGGCAGGCAAGGACTGTTATTAAATCAGGTATTTGTCCTTGGAAATTCTTATCTCAGTGCTGCTCAGACCATAGCTCCTAAGATGATATTTTCCCATTGAGTGATCACCTAATACTGATGGACAGTAAAGATGCAAATCAGGCAGGAAAAACTTAGAACATTTTAATAAGATACAGAGAATAAGAAACGGCTAGGGGTATAGCTCAAGAGTAGAACTTGGGGTTAGCATGTTTGAGGTTCTGGGTTCAACCCCTAGCTCTGCCAAACCATGAGAAGAGCATTCATTTCAGCTCCCATGTCCTCTCTGAAGACATCAGGTGTTTTCAGCCCAAAGAAGTCAGATGATGGGTTCAGCAGCCAGCAAAGGTCAGTACTGGTTTTATGTCTTAATCTCTTGAGCTCAGAGAGAGACAAGAAGCACTTGCTTGTTTAGGGAGGGGTAGGGATGTCATGGATTTTTAAAGTAAGTAGTCAAGAGGAAATGTCTATGAAGTTAAGAGTCAAGATTATTCTTAAATCTACATCCTCAGAACTACAAGTCCAAACTAATGTCTATAGCTTCTCTTTGTGTTTGGTTGTGAAATGTTTTCCCCAAAGCCATGGATGTTGTCAGGAAAAGTGGAGAAAAGAGGTAGGTAAAGAGTTAAATAATGTGGATTGGTTTCTTTTTTCTTTGGCAGGTTCTTTTTCAAGGCTCTCTACCAATTGAGCCATGCCCCCAACCCATTTTGCTTTAGTGGTATTGGTGGTGATGGTAATGATGCTGATACTGATGCTGGAGCTTGAACTCAAGCCCTTAAAATCTTGTTCAGCTTTTTCACCATTTGAGCCATGCCTCTACTTGCAGCTTCTCACTGTTATTTGAAGATAAATGTTTTTCGATTTGTCTACCTGGGCTGTCTTTGAATAGTGATTCTCATATCAAAGCCTCTTGAGTAGCTAGGATTATAGACATGACCTGTTTTGGTTAATTTTGAGATAGGGTCATGGTTTTTGCTCAGGTCACCTTGTACCTGGATCCTCTTATTTGTAGATCCTGCTGTATCTGGGGTACCAGGTATCATCACCAAGTCCGGCCTTGTCAAGAGATTGAGATCTCTTAAACCTTTTCCCCTGGCTGGCCTCAAACCTCCCTCCTCCCTCCTGATCTCCATCTCCTGAATAGCAAAGATTGCACCTGATTTGAATGTATTAATGAACATCTCTGTGCTTTAGTTACCTTGATTCCATGTGTCCAGAAGTGAAGGTATCAAAATTAACCCTTCCTGAATGTTTTCAGAGATGGAAAACAAGCTCCAGAGTGGTCAAGTCTATCGCTCAAGGTCTACTGACCTGGGATTTAAGCCTGGATCTTGGCTGAAGCTAACCTGTGATTTACATCACAACAGTGTTTCTGGGTACCTGGGCTGGGGCTCCAGGGAATTTCCTGCCATCCCTGGCCTTAATGTAGGATAAGTAAGTTAATTCTGTGTCCTTAGCCCAGAAAGTCTCTAAGGACTCTGGCTACAGAGGCTGAGGCTCTTGGCTTAGTCACTGATAAATGGTCTCTTCCTTCTGATCCCCTCGTTCTCAGCTGTAAAGCTGTGTGCATGTTGGCCCTGAACAGATTGTGCTGCCAGCTTAGCTTCACAAGGCATGGCGGGATAATTTCTTTTTTTCTTTAAGATTTTATAAAGCTGAGTGTAAAAATGGGAATGTTTTCATAAATGCTTAAGCATCTTTAGTGAAGCTAATTTATAGAATTTAAATATTCCTCTCAGGCAGTTTAAACCTAAATTCCTCAGTAGTGGAGGTTTGGGGCTGGGAAACCGGAAATGGCTCTGTTTTATTGTTCATGCTCAGCCATAAAAAATTAAATGGACTCAAAAGTGCAAGTCAGAGAGAATGTTTTTTTTCAGACATTTTCTCTGAATTTGAGTGATTTGGTAACCAAGATAAAAACCGGATGTCTTTCCTTTGCTGCCTCCTCTTTCCCTGCCTCCTCCTTCCCTTGTTGCTTCCCTAGGGCCTGGAAGCTCCCCCCTGTATGTCTGGGGTGACTCTGCCCAGCACGGCCTAGCACTTTCCTAAGTCACTTCAGCCAATGGCTTCCCATTCAGCCCTTTCCTTGGAAGCACATCTTGGGTATGGCATGGACTGAAGTAAAGACTCTCAACGAGCCAGGTGCTAGTGGGTCACACCTGTCATCCTAGCTACTTAGGAGGCTATTTGAAGCCAGCCTCTTATCTTCAACCAGCCACCAAAAAGCCAGAAGTGGCACTGTGGCTCAAATGCTCCTGGAGCAAAAGAGCTCAAGGATAGTAGTGACCAGGCTCTGAATTCCAGCCTCAGGATCAGCACACACACGTGCACACACACACACACACACACACACACACACACACACAGAGTCTAAATGAGCAAAGCTGATGGGAAAGGCCCTGAACAAGCAGCCAGCTCTGTGCCTTTTGGCACAGAGACAGAGCACTTTCTGTATAACCCAAGTCCTTAGCCAGGCTCCCCTGCTAGGATTTGTATTTGGTTTGTTTGTTTTTGAGGTATTTTTTTTCTGCTTCTTTTTTATATCCCTCCCTGGTTTGAGCGTCTGTCTGCTTTTTGTTTCCAGGTTTGATGAGACAGCCAACCTCCCTCTTCTCTGTTCTCCATGGAGTCATGTTGCGTAGAAATAAGTAGTATTTAGTGCATTGCAGGAGCTCTTTCTCTCCACTTTTCATTTTCCCTCAGTGGAGACCACAGCTCAAAGATTCTAAACCTTCTCTGGGTATGCTGACCACGTGTATGTGTGTGTGTGTGTGTGTGTGTGTGTGCGCGCGCGCGCGCGCGTGCATGCAAGCATGCGTGCGCGCACACTAGTCCTGGGGCTTGAACTCAGGGTCTGGGTACTGTCCCTGAGCTTTTGTGCACAAGGCTAGAGCTTTATCACTTGAGTGCCACCTCCACTTCCAGTTTTTTGGTGGCTAACTGGAGATAAGAGTCTCACAGACTTTCCTGCCTGCTCTGGCTTTGCACCTCAATCCTCCGCTCTCAGCCCCTTGAGTAGCGAGGATTACAGTTGTGAACTATGGTACATGGCAGATTCATGTTTTATAAAAAATTGTTCATAGCTGATATAATCTTAACCTTTCAACCAAGAGATTAGGGACTGTGTAATGAGTACATCACTAGGTGATGTACTATGCCCAGTGCCATGTAATAAGTGTCCCATCTCACTGAATTCACACAACAGTCTTGAGACAAGTATCATCACCATCATCTCACTTGGCAGAGGGGAAAACTGAGGCCCAGATTCTGTCATGTATTCAAGGCTGCATTCCTTGTAAAGGGGCCTAGCAAAGTGAGTACCCTGGTCCATTCTTGTGTATCTCTTGGGCCTCACAGTGCAGAAGCTCAGCTTTGCAGATCTTTTAGATGGAAAAGAAAGCCATTCCTCACACAGGCCTCCAGGCTATCAGAGATAAGCAGTCTCAGTAAGCTGAATTAAGCTATCTAAGAGATAGCTATACAGCAGAAAATCATTGTATTAGTCCAAAGAAGGCAGGACCTCTGCAATAACAAAGCTCCAAAGTATTAGTGACTTAGTAAAGTTCACATCTCACTCATGCAGAATACTCAAGCCAGATACCTATGCCAGACAGACTGGGCATGTGTCCCTCCTTCAGGTCTGTCCCTGCAGCCTCTATGTCCTTCCCTGCAGGCAGACACCAAGCATGTGAGGACAGAAAGTTCAGATTATTCTGTTCCTCACCCTTCAAGTCATCTCTACCTATTTATGCTGTTAAGGTCTGAATGATTGTCTTCCCCCAATTCCCAAGTTTAAGCCCAACCCCCAAAGTATATGAGGCCTCTGAGAAGTAACAGGGCATGAGGGTGTGGCACTGGTCTGATAGATAGTATCTTTATAAGAGATAGCAGAACTCAGGAGGCTGAGATCTGAGGATCGAGGTTCAAAGCCAGCCCGGGCAAGAGAGATGGTGAGACTCCTATCTCCAATAAACCACCAGAAAACCGGAAGTGGCGCGCTATAGCTCGAGTGGTAGAGTGCTCACCTTGAGCTGAAGAGCTTAGGGATAGCACCCAGGCCCAGAGTTCAAGCCCCACGACCGACCAAAAAAAAAGAGATAGCAGATCATTCTCTCTCTTTCTAATTCCTCTCTCCTCCTCCCTCTCCTCCTCCCTCCCTCTCCTTTCCTCTCTCCCTCCCTCTCCCCCTCTTTCTCTCTCCCTCCCCCTCCTCCGCTATGTGAACATAGAAGATACCATGTGAAAACCAGGAAGAGAATTCATCATAAGGGGGATAAGTTGACACCTTACCTTTGGACTTCTAGACCTCCAGAACAGTGAGAAAATAAAGTTATGATGTTTAAATTCTCAGTTCTCTAGTGTTTTGGACCAAGTGAACAACTGCATACTTTTTCTCAGCAAAAGGCCCAGATATAACAGAGCACGAGATAAGCCATCTACGACATCCTGTCCAAAGTCCTGGCCCACAAAATGTGTATGCCTATTGAAAAGGTTGTTGTTATGAGGGTGGTGGATTAAAGTTAGGATGTTAAATGCCCCTCAAGACATCCATCTGGTAAAGACTTAGTCCCTAGGTTCACACTATTGGGAAGTTTGTGGCACCTTTAAGAGGTGAAGCCTAGGGGGAGGGATTTGGGTCATTGAGAGTGTGCCCTTAAAGGGACTATGGCCCCTTTCTCTTTTGCTGTTTTGTTTCCTGGATAATGAGATGAGTGTTTTTGCTACTCAACAAGATCCAACTATGATGACTGCCAATCAGTCATGGACTTTTTTTTTTTTTTTTTTGCAAAACTGTATGCTTAAGTAACCCTTTTCTCTTTGTGAGTTATGATTTCAGGTGTTTTGTTTTAGTGAAGGGGGTTAACTAGTATGCACACATAATGGATTTGCACTGCCACAGTGGATACTTTTTATTCATTCAACAATTATTTACTGGACATGCTTAAGGCTAATGCTATTGTAACATTTTATCAGTGAGTAGAGCAAATAAAAGCTTCTGCTCAGGGTTAGGAAGGTGGCTCAGTGGTAGAGGGCTTGCCTTGCATGCATGAGGCTCTGGGTTTGATTCCTCAACACCACATAAGCAAAAAAACCTGAAGTGGCACTGTGGCTCAAGTGGTAGAGCGCTAGCGTTGAGCTGAAGAGCTGAGGGACCAGAGTTCAGGCCCCATGACTGGCAAAAACAAAAACAAACAAAAACAAAAAAGCAAAAGCTTCTGCTCAAATATTGATTTTATTCTATGGAAACAAAAAGTATGTGTGTTTGGTTTGTGTGTTTGTGAGCATGCACGTGTGCTGGTGAGTGTGCACACACACAGGCATTTGAACTCAGAGAGCTGAACTCTCCCTTAGACTTTTTTGCTCCAAAGTGACACTCTACCACTTAAGCTACACCTCCACTTCTGGCATTCACTGGTTACTTGGAGAGTCTCTTGGGTTTGTCTGTCCAGGCTAGCTTTAAACTGGGATTTCAGCCTCCTGAGTAGCTAGGATTGAAAGCTTAAGCCCCCAGCACCAGCTTAAAATTCCTGTTTAAAAAAAATGATTTGAAAGCTAAAAGAAGGACACAGGATGACACTCACAAGACACTGTTGGAAATGAACTTTACAAGTTCTGGTGGGGAGGGAGGAAGAGTGGGAGAGGTGGGGAAGGGAAGGGATAGTAGGAGAAAAACAAAGGAGGGGGTAACAATGTTAGACAAGAAATGTACTCATGGGCTGGGAAGGTGGCTCAGTGGTAGAGCACTTGCCTTGCATGCATGAGGCCCTGGGTTCGATTCCTCAGCACCACATAAGCAAAAAGCCGGAAGTGGCGTTGTGGCTCAAGTGGTAGAGTGCTAGCCTTGAGCTGAAGAGCTGAGGGACAGTGCCCAGGCCCAGAGTTCAGGCCCCACGACCGGACCCCCCCCCAAAAACAAGGGCAAAATTCACAAGGTCAAGCCTGGTCATGCAAGTGACCAATGAGATTGTCACACACACAAAAGATTGCACAGTCATACCAGACAACACGTAGGTGGCCAATGAGGTTACAGTTTGTCACATAATGGCTGTTTAAACCAGCCTATCACTTTTGGATTAAATGACTCACAAATTCAGCGGGTAAGGTGGAGCTATGGTAAGCCCGTGCAAAAGGAGGAGTTTAGTGGAGTTTATGGTAAGCACTTGAAAAAGGCGGAGTTTACGGTAAGCTTATGATATTGCCAGTTTGAGCCAGATTACACTCTCTCTGTTTTATTGGTCAGTCCTTAACTGAACAGTCAAGGTGGGTTAGGTTGTTAAGGGGAGGGGGACCTAGGGCATTCTTTCCATTCCAGGAACTGGGCTGGTTGGAGCCAAGGCCTAGTTAACCTTGTTTAAAGGTTTTTTTCTAAAATCCCTAAAACAAAGGCAAAGCCTGGAAAGAAGCTGTACCAGCTCAAGTCTCCTCTCAGGGTCTACTTCAACATAAGTTTGGGAAGCCTCAACTCTATCAAAGACACAGCACCAGTCTATAGATCCTGAAAACCCTGTTCACCTGCAAAAACCACATTATTGACCTGTCACCTGTGTGACAGATACTCAATAAGAAGTTGTTGAGAGAATGAATGCAAGTTGTTATTTTCTAGCAACCACAATCAGAAGTATACAAAAGGAAGGACATCAACCATTGGAACCTGGTCCCTGATGCGTTTGGGCTTTTATCCCCAAGTGGGCATGGAATTGGGGGACACTTCAGGATCCCAGGGGTATACCCTATATGGGCTATATGGGCACAGAATCATAGGACTCTTCAGGGGCCCAGGGGAGGATGTGGACAGTTAGAGTGGTATGAGGGGTATGCAAGGGTCTCAGTTCTATTTGCCAACTAATCTAGAAATGTTTTATTCTTTTGACAGTCTGCTTGCTGTGTCTGAATGTCAAGCCTGATTGTCAAGATGGGCATTACATCCCCCCAACTCTTTGCTCCCTAACACCAGCATTTGCAGGATGCCTGAGAAGATGAAGGCTCTGCTCATTCATTTTCCCCCATAGCACAAAGCCAATTGGCCCAAACCAGTATCACCCTCTACTTGGTCTTCACTGGTCCTGTGCTGTGAGATCTGAGCCAACTGACTTATGTAGACACCTTCTTCTAAGAACATTACCACAGTCTACTCTCCTCTACCTTGGAAACTATCATTGCAATGGCTGCTTTTCCTGTGATTGGGCTTATGGTTTTGTTGTGGAGACCTGGTACCTCTCTTGGATAGACAAGCAAAAGATCTTCCAATTCTCTCCCTCTCCCTTCCTTTCCCTCACCCTCTTTCCTCCCCCCACCTCCCCTCCCCCTTTTCTTTCCCCCTCCCTTCCTCTTCTAGCCCCTCAGCCCCAGTGTGCCAGTATTTATACTGGAACTACTCAGGGCGTGGGTGATGTCCCTTACCTTATCCCCTCAAAGCTAACATTCTATCACGAGCCTCAGCTCCACTTCTGGTTTTGTAGTGATTAATTGGAGATAAGAGCCTTGCAGTTGTTTTGTTTTGTTTTTTGCCTGGGGCTGGTTTTGAACCAAGGTACTCTGATCTCAGCCTCTGGAGTAGCTAAGATTACTGGCATGAGTTCTTGGACTCCAAGTCTGTTAAATTCTCTCCCTCTCCAGGCTTGGTCACAAGGCCATCAGCTTTGCCAAGGTGTCCTGGATCTGATTCTCTTTTGTGTAGCTTGCTCTCCTTCCTGGAATTATTATTTCTGGGAGTGCTAGTGTTGATTTCTGGCTACCTATTATTTTTGTAGCTGAAGTGTTTTATTCCTTCCTTTCAACTGTTCATGGCACAGTAACAACACCCAAAGAGGGGACAGAAATGTTTCTTTAGGATTCATGGACACTTTCTTAAGAGAGTTGTGCAAAAAGTAGGAGCTCTCTATGCTAAGGCTGCTTATATTTAGTAGTAAGGCTAGTTATAGTCAGCTCTTACAATTCTGCCTAGCTCTAAACCTCCACTTAGTAGTACAAGAAATAGATTTAGAAAGAAAAACTAGCCTGGGGCTGGTGGCTTACACCTATAATCCTAGCTACTTTGGAGGCTGAGATCTGAGGACTGTGGTTCAAAGCAAACTTGGGCAATCTAAGGGATACTTATCTCTAACCACCAAAAAATCAGAAGCAGAGCTGTGGCTTAAAGTGGTAGAGCACTAGCAGTGAGCACAAAAGCTTAAGGATAGCACCCAGGGCCTGAGTTCAAGCCCCACAACCAACAACAACAATAACAAAAGGAGAGAGAGAAATAGAGAGAGAGAGAGAAAGGAAGGAAGGGAGGGAGGGAGGGAGGAAGGAAGGAGGGAAGGAAGGAAAGAAGGAAGGAAGGAAGGAAGGAAAGAAGGAAGGAAGGAAGAAAAGGAAGGAAGGAAGGAAGGAAGAAAGGAAGGGTAACTTGCTGAAGGACACACAGCTAGTTAGCGTGGTCAGATTTTTAGTTTGATTCTAGAAATGCCCCCTCACCCTATTTTTTGGTGCTGAAACTGGGACTTGAACTCAGGACCTAGATGCTGTCCCTTAGCTTTTTCACCCAAGGCTGGCACTCTACTATTGGAACTACAGCTTGATCCACTTTCAGCATTTTTTTAGTGATTAATTGGAGATAAGAATCTCAAACTTTCCTGCCTGGGCTGGCAAATAGTGATCCTCAGGTCTCAGCCTCCTAAGTGTAAGGTCCGCTCCTGGATGGCTAGAAGACTCCACCCTCCTCGAAGCAAAGTCTCCACCCAGCACCTGCGCTACCTAGGCAACTGGCACACCTGGAAGAGGTCACATCTGAATTTGATGTGGCCACACCTTTCTCCACCCATACCCTAGATAAGGCCTAGCCCAGGCCCAGATGCCCTCTCTCTGTTCTTTCCTTCCCAGCTCTCTCTTTTTCCCTGTTCGCTTTCCCAGCTTTTCCCCACCTCTTTTCCCAGCTCTCTCTCTTTCTCAGGTCTTTCCCAGGCCTTTCCCAGCCATGTGGAGTGCCAACCTGGCCTGGTCCCAGCAGGTCTAGCTCTTACCTGAATACCACGTGCGTGCTGTTGTTCTTACTCGGCTACCTCTTTTTAAAAACTTAACACTAAGTAGCTAGGATTACAAGCATGAAATGCCAGTGCCTGGCTAGCTGGAAAGCCCCACACCCCCTAGCCCCTACCAGTTTGAGTTGTTATGAAGATCTGTCTGTTCATGCTGTGACCTGCCTGCACCTGACCATTGTGACTTTTTATTATGTGTCATAAAAGGGAGACATACTGAAGTCCTTCATGTCTCCAGACCACCCCTCTGGTTTCATTCTTCATCCCAATTAGTGTTTCCACCCCCAGTGTTAGCAGCCTCAGCAGCAGCTCACAAAGAATATACTAAAGAAGAAGTCTGAACTTCGTAGAGCAATAGGGAGCCATGGAGATTTTAAGCAGAGTAAGTGGAAGCAAGATAAAATTTAAGGCCAGGTAAGAGGTGTTAGAAGCAACTGAAGCACAGGTGCATGGGCATCTGAGTAAAGCAAGGGATAAAAAGGAGGCAGGTAGACTTGCATTCAAGAGATACCAAAAGATCAACGCTACACGTCTTGGTGGCTGATGGTCTGGGGGAGTCCAGAGGGACAATAAGCCCAGACATCTACTCAGATTTTGGCTTGTGTACATGGTACAGACATAATACTGGCTACTGTTTTGTTTCATTTTGATGGTAATGGGATGTGGCCTCATCCTTGCTCTATCACCAGAACCACACCCTCAGCCCTCCCCCCCCTTTTTTTTTTTGGTTCAGCTACTTTTTTGCATAGGATCTTGTGTTTTTGTGCAAGCTGGCCTCAGACTGTGATCCTCCTTTCTACTTCTGTCTTCCTTTTAGTTGGGATCACAGATGTAAACCATCATGCCCAGCCCAATAGTAGCTCTTTTTAAGGAGTTGCTATGAATGCTTGATAGAAGTAAAAGGTGCCTACAATTCTACTGTTTTCATTATATGTGTGTATAAATATATGTGTATGCTGAAGGGACTTAAATGTTGTAAAATAATTTCCCTTTGTGTCACTGTTGTGCATGACCTTCCACACTGGGGGTGGCGTTCCCTGGGAGTTTGAGGGGGGGCAGGGAATTTCTTTGCTTCTCTCCCAAATTGGGCCGCAAATCTATACAATGTCAGTCCCAGATTAGCAATCAAACAGCACCTGGAACTAAGCTTTTAAACATTAAAGTCAGGGCTGGGAAGGTGGCTCAGTGGTAGAGCGCTTGCCTTGCATGCATGAGGCCCTGGGTTCAATTCCTCAGCACCACATAAGCAAAAAGAAAAAAAGCCAGAAGTGGCCCTGTGGCTCAAGTGGTAGAGCACTAGCCTTGAGCTGAAGAGCTGAGGGACAGTGCCCAGGCTCAGAGTTCAGGCCCCACAACTGGACCCAAAATAAATAAATAAATAAATAAACATTAAAGTCAATCATGCTCTAAGAATTGGGCTTGAAGTGAAGATATATTTAAAAGAAGTAGGTTGAGATATAAAAAAAAAAATCCTGAAATGACTAGAGTTTGCATGGTAACATTTCCAGTAGAAATGTTGCAATAATGTCAGATTAAAAATGTAATATATCTTCTGGACAGACTTCAGGCTTTATGAGTGCTCTTAAAAGGTCTCATCTGTTACCTGTTGTTTATGAACAAGTTTCTTGAAGAAGGGAGTAAGATCCAGGCAGGCTGGCCTCTTTCTCTGGCATTTCTCACTGTATTTCTATCTCTGTTGACTTTCAACTTGTTAGTTAATTACTGTATACATTTTCCCACTGAAAATGATCCTCATCTTCAGTGTGGTGTTCTTTTCTGAATTCAAATGCCACGTGTTCACGTTGTCTGAGAGAGATGGGTTCTTCCTTTCCTATTTATTCTATTCAACCAACCCTGTGGTACATTTGTAATACAGAAATGTATTGCAAATAATTTACATGCCGATGGACTTTGATGTCTTGAATATAAGGTCAAGAAGTCTTTGAGGCAGAATTAGTCAGAAGGAGAAGCTGGGAGGAAAGAAAGTCATTTTAACGCAGTGACCTTTTAGAGAATATATGTTCAACCATGGTGCAAGAAATCCCAAAGGTCATATGCTGACTCAAGAGATAAAGAATATCTTATCACTGTTGTTCAGAGAAATAAATGGAAGTCCCACTTGCAAGTCATATAGTGAAACTTGAATTTTCTAGGGAACACACTAATAAAGCAAAAGGAAAGCAGTGGTGTTAATTCCAACACCATTTTCCATAGGGCTACAGATCCAAATATTATATTTAAATATGTGCTCAAAGTAAATACTGTCAGGTATATTAAATAGGTAGGTTTCATTAGGTAGCCGATGAAGAGAATACCACGCACTATTCAGGCAGGAAAAGAAGTTTATTTACCGAACTGCTGCCACGGCCAAGCATGGTGGAGAAACATGGCTGAAAAGGAAAGGGGCGGGGGGTGTGTGGGGGTGACTCACCTCTGGGCCAGGACTTATCTAGGCCAGAGACAGGAAGAGGTGTGGCCAGGTGGGAGAAAGGTATAGCCACGTAGTATCTGGATGTGACCTCAGGGTCTAGGACCCTCCTAACATCAGAAGGGAGGCATGTGACCAGAGGTGGCCCAGGATGTGACCTAGCAGGAGGGGAAGGTGACTGCTTCCAGGTCTGCCAGTTACCTAAGTAACAGATACTGGGCCGAAACTTAGTCAAGAGTTAGTGAGGTGTCCCTGTTCAGACCTTACAAATACTGTGAGATCTTTGACCACACTATGGTGGCTCTATGCCTATAATCCTAGTTACTTAAAAGGCTAAGATTTGAGGATCCTGGTTCAAAGCCAGCCAAAGCAGACAAATCTCAGAGACTCTTAACTCCAATTAAGCAGTTAAAAAAAAGTCAGAAATGGGCCTGGTGCTGGTAGCTCACACTGGTAATCGCAACTACTCAGGAGGCTGAGATCTGAGATTTCAGCCTGGGCAGGAAAGTCCATGAGACTCTTATCTACAAGTTAACCACCAGAAGTAGAGCTGTGGCTCAAAGTGGTAGAGCACTAGTCTTGAACAAAAGAGCTCAGGGACAGCACTCAGGCCCTGAGTTCAAGTCCCACAACTGGCAAAAAAAAAAAAAAAGCCAGAGAGGAAATATGGGTCAAGTGATATAGCACCAGCCTCGGGGAGGGGGAAACCCCAAAACTAAGGGACAGCACCCAGCCTAGAGTTCAAACCCCAGTACTGGCACACACACAAGCATGCGTGCACGTGCATGCACACACCCACACCCACACCATTTTTCCACATTATTTTTTGGTATGAAATCTTGGAAAGCAAGTCAGGCTTCAGAACAGACAGCTCAGGTGCTCAGTAGAGCCAGAGGTATATCCTGTACTGTGATAGATACTGCAGATCTAGTTGGTCCAAAGCAAGTCTTTGCCTCAAATGAACAGAACATGAGTAGCTCTGTACATTGTATGTGTGTGTGTGTTGGTCACGAGGGCTGGACTCTGGGCCTGGGTGCTGTCCCTCAGCTCTTCAGCTCAAGGCTAGCGTTCTACCACTTGAGCCACAGCGCCACTTCCAGCTTTTTCTGCTTATGTGGTGCTGAGGAATGGAACTCAGGGACTCATCCATGCAAGGCAAGTGCTCTACCACTGATTCACCTTCCCAGCCCCAAGATAGCTTCCTTTTAACAGAATAGACAACTTCATTTAAGAGGCAATAAAAACCAAGGCACTAAGATAAACAGCATGCTGCACATTTTAGAAAATGAAGGATTAAAAATTTTATCGTCTCTGATGGCGCAAAATTTTTCATTATTAATCATCAGCAGATCTCTCTTGTATAGCATATGACCGTACCAAACATGAATTCCAAGAACTCTGTTGGTTCCAAGCAGTGTTGGTTTGACAATTTGAATATATATATATATTTATAAATAGATACATATACATATATACATACACATTTGGCAACTCTGGGATGACTTTAATTTCTAGCTGGGAAAACTCACATGCTCAGCAGTTTTACGGGGTGGGGATAACAACAATTAGATGCATCTGCACAACTTTTCCAAGAATAAATTGTATTACATAATAAATCAAGTTCTGCTAGTTGTCTGGCGTGTCTTTGGGATTCCAGCCCCAAGACCAGTGACTTGAATTTTATGAATGAGGGATTGTTCTGCTGTAGTCGGTACCGTGGGGTATCATATCTTGCAATCAGAGAGATCTGGGTTCAAATCTCAGTTATTCACTGAGTGAATTCACTGAGTGAGACAATGAAACTCTGAAGATTAAATGTGAAGAATAAGTGTGATCACAACTGTACAAGGCCTGAAGTGGGCGCTTGATTAATGACAGTTCTTATACTGCTGCCTTCCTCAGGCTAAATGGTAATCACGATTCAATAATGCTAAGAATTGTCGGTGTTTGCTGGAAGACATTGTATTAATTACCTGTTGCTGTTAGCAAAAGACTTGTGGTTGAACAGAACCAAACATATATAATCTTACTATCCAACTTAACTGGACACAGCTGAGTGCATTTGCCTGAAGATATTCCTCTCTCTCTGTCTCTTTCTCTCTGTATGGAGGTGGGATCTCATGCTTAGCAAAGCAGCTGTTCAACCACTTGAGCCATAACTCCACCCGTTGTTTTTTTGTTTTGTTTTGTTTTTTGGTTATTTTCAAGGTAGGAGATCACTTATGCTCAGGCTGGCCTGGACTATAATCTTCTTACTTAGGTGTCCCTGGGATGACAGATGTATGCCATCACTATCAGCCATTGGTTGAGATAGAGTCTCACAAACTTTTATGTCTGGTCTGACCTTGAACCACGATCCCTAGATATCTGCTTCCCTTAAGGTTTCATGAGGTTTCAGTGATGACTTCTGCCAAGGCTACGGTCTCATCTGAAGGCTTGATCAGGGAAGATTGCTTTTCAAGTCCACTTATTATGTCTTTATTGGTAGGATTCAACTTTATTTGGGCTGTTGGATAAAAGGCCTCAACTTTTCACTGGCTGTTGGCTAGAGGCCTTTACAATTCTTTGCCACATGAGCTTTTACATAAGGCAATTCACCTGACTGCTAGCATTTAGAGAGAGAGAGTGTGTGTGTGTGTGTGTGAATGAGAAAAGGAGAGTCAGGGGGAGAGATGCAAAGACTAAGTAGGTACATTTTTTGTTGTTGTTGGCCATGGGGGCTGAACTCTGGGCCTGGGCACTGTCCCTTAGCTCTTCAGCTCAAGGCTAGCACTCTACCACTTGAGCTACAGTGCAACTTCCAGCTTTTTCTGCTTTTGTGGTGCTGAGGAATTGAACTCAGGGACTCATTCATGCAAAGCAAATGATTTCTAGAGTTGACTTACATGGGCTCAAATGAACTGAAGGTCACTAGAAAACAGTGAAGGGGTCTTTTGCCTTCTGAAGTCTTAATGTTTGAAAGCAAATGGCCATGAAGGAGTCGTTCACTTTCTTGGGAATCATTATCAATGTCAGGAAGTCTTACACAATGTTTTCTGGAAAAATAAATATATTCACAACGTGCTGGAAGTTTTGCTTAGAAATCTTGAAACTCCTAAACCCTGGGAGATGATCTCCTTAGTTTTCATAAGTACTAGGATAAAACTTTGGGATGCTGAAGCTCTTGGAGAACTTATTTATATTTCTCACACTTGGCAAACTGCTTTGTAAAACAAATTTGGTATTTTTTCCCATTTCTGGTTACCTAAAAACACCTTTGATCTTTATTTTGTGAGTCAGGACACAACTTAGCTTGAACTCAAGGTCTGGGTATAGTCCCTTAGCTGTTTAGCTCAAGGTTGGCACTCTACCATGTGAGCTACAGCTTCACTTCTAGCTTTTTGTCAATTAATTGGAGATAGACATCAAACCGTGATCCTCAGATCTCAACCTCCTGAATAGACAGGATTACAGACATGAACCACTGGTGCTGAGCCATCTTGGATATTTTTCAATTTTTACCTGATCTACTTTAGCCTCCAGGTTTCTAGACTAGAGCAGGTAATTAAAAAGGTAATGTCATCAAGTCTTAGCATCCCAGAGGCTGCAGACACCCCATTTTCACCCCATGAATTGTAGTCAGTACCAGCACCCACACCATCCTGATGACTTATAGATGATAAATTTTACCTTCTTTTAAGGGGTTGATGGTAGGAATGTAGTTTTATAAATTTTGGCAAATGTGGAGAGTCCTGTAACCACTTCAATCAAGATGCAGAATAAGAAAGGCAGTAGTAGCTCACGCCTGTAATCCTAGCTACTCAGGAGGCTGAGAACTGAAGATTACCACTTTTTGTTTTTTTATTGTAGAAGTGATGTTCAAAGGGGTTACAGTTACATAAGTGAGGTAATGAGCACATTTCTTTTGAACAGTGTCACCCCTTCCCTTACTTTCTCCCAGTTTTTCTTTTTCTTTTCTTTTTTTGCCAGTTGTGGGGTCTGAACTCTGGGCCTGGGCACTGTTTCTCAGCTCTTTAGCTCAAGCACAGCACTCTACCACTTGAGCCACAGCACCACTTTCAGCTTTTTCTGCTTGTGTGGTGCTGAGGAATGGAACCCAGGCCTCATGCATGCAAGGCAAGCAGTCTACCACTGAGCTACCTTCCCAGCCCCTCTCCCAGTTTTCAACATAATATCTAGTATCACTGCTGCATTTGTTCACCCTTTGTCCCACTATTTCTGTACCCCCCCCTTACCCTCCTTCAAACAGATAAACTTATAAAAAAGACAAAAAATACAGAAAACAAAATTAACAACAAAGAAAAAACCCTCTTATTTCCACTTCTTGGAGTTCATTTCAAAAAATATCATTTTATATGACCGTATGCACATAATGAAGATCACCAGCAAAAAACGGAAAGCAAAAGTATGGCTCAAGTGTTTAGAGTGCCAGTCTTGAGCAGTAAGAGGACCAGGCTCTGAGTTCAAGCCCCCATATGAAAACACACAAACATATACAAAGATGCAATATAGTCCCACTATCCCCTCATTTTACTTGCCATGGCTTCTCATCAACAACTATTCTAATTGTGTGAATGCTCAAATTTTGTCTCCCCCTCCCCCCCAGCCCCTTACAAAGCCCTTTGGGGCTGGATTCTTTCCCTTAGCTTGCCTTTGAGATTCTTCCATATTTTTTTGTTTTTTCCTTTTTTGTCAGTTGTAGGGCCTGGGTACTGTCTGAGAACTTATTTTTTTGCCAGTCATGGGGCCTGAACTCTGGGTCTGGGTGCTGTTCCTCAGCTCTTCAGCTCAAGACTAGAGCTCTACCTCTTGAGCCACAGCGCCACTTCTGGCTTTTTCTGCTTATGTGGTGCTGAGGAATCGAACCCAGTGCTTGCAAGGCAAACACTCTACCACTGAGCTACCTTCCCAGCCCTGTCTGAGAACTTTTTTGCTCAGGGCTAGTGCTCTGCCACTTTAAGCCACAGGGCCACTTCTGGTTTTCTGGTGGTTAATTGGCCATAAGAGTTTCATGGACTTTCTTGCTGAGGCTGGCTTTAAACCACCATCTCAGATCTCAGCCTCTTGAGTACTACAATTATAAGCGTGAATCACCGGTGCCTGGCTTCATCCATATTTTTTTAAGGTTTTATTTTTTTATATTTTTTATTTTTTTATTGTGAAAATACTGTACAGAGGGGTTACCATTGCATGGGCAAGATAATGAGTACATTTCTTATCAAGCATTGTAGCCTTCTCCTCTGTTTCCTCTTCCCATCCCTTCCCAGCCTCCCCCCCCCCCCGCCCCCTTCATCCATATTTTTTTATGCACCAACATACTATCATTTGTTTATCCATTAGTCAACGAACAGTTGAGTTGTCTTACAGCTTTTATCAGTTAAAGTATTAGAACTGAGCACAGGTGGTTCTTACCTGTAATCCTAGCTACTCAGGAGGATGAGATCTGAGGATCCTGATTCACAGCCAGCCTGGGCAGACAAATCTGTGATACTCTCATTTCCAAATTAACCACCAGACAGCTGTCAGTGGGGCTGTGACTCAAGTGGTAGAGCACTAGCCTCAAGTGTAAAAGCTAAGTGAATGTCTTCTGGCCCAGAGTTCAAGTCCCAGTATGAGTACAAGAGAAAAAAAATAAGCCACCCCCTTACAGGCGCCACACAAATGCATTTTTTTTTCTGTTTGAGGGTGAGTGAGGGTGCAGCTCAGAAGCGGGACGCACACTCCTCTCGGTCCCATCCTTGGAGACCTGCCCCAGGGCTTGTCTGCACAGCCCCAGGTGCACAGAAGCAGCCGAGCTTTTTGGTTTTTGCATCTAGGTGTCTGCCCTTGGCATTTATTTTCCTTTTCTGCAACTCGGTGCCCTAGTGTGCCGCCGGCTAAAGTGGGCACCACGCACGGACCCAACAGCCCCGCGCTCTGCGCTGTCTGCTGGGCGTCGGCGCCCCGGGTCGCGGTGCCCGCGGGCCGGACCCGCGCGTCTCCGGCACCGGGGCCCGCGGACCGAGTCCCACTCCGTGTTTTAACGAAGGCTCCTCGCGCGTCTCCCGCAGGCTTCACATAAAAGAAAGTTTGCTCGCTACTAAAAATAAACTTTCTTTTCCTTCTCGGAAGAAACCGGCTCTTTGTTCCAACGTTCCCCCGCTTCCCCCGCAGTTCACACTCTCCTGGGGTGGTGGAGACCTCTAGGTGGGGGTCCGGGGGGGTGGCCGAACCCCGCATCCTTCAAGGATGCTCCTCCATCCGGGCAGATTCGAGGTCCTCGCCGTCCAGGTCCGGGAGGACCAAATGTGGAGGGGAGGGGGGGGGAACACTCGGGGCGCCTCGGGGCCACGCGCCGCTGGCCTGGCAG
>NW_012267262.1:13407710-13432610 GCF_000151885.1 Dipodomys ordii
GGGTGCGCGCCGGGCTATTGTGTGGGCGCGCGCGCGCCGGTGGTGTTGTCCTGGGTCTGTGCGGGCGGGGCTTTGTGTGCAGTCTGGGGCTCCGGGGGAGCCGGCGGCCGCCCCGCTTGGGCGTCGCTCCAGTGTGTCCTGAGTGTGTGTGTGTGTGTGTGTGTGTGTGTGTTAGGGATCCGAGTGGAGGGAAGGGGAGGAGAGGCCGGGGGTGGGGGGGGCACTCTTCTTCCCCGGCGCCTGGGCGCTGGGAGCCGCGCCGGCCTTCCCCTTCCCGAGTCTGGGGCGTGCGCTCTCCAGCCTCAGTTTCCTCCCCGGCATCGCACGCGCGCAGCAGCCCGAGTAGTAGCACCGCCCGCTCCGTGCCATTCCCCCCTGGGACTCTGGCTTGTTTTGGACGTCAGGAGAAGAAGCCGGGCTGGACCTGGGAATGATTAGTTCTGATCCTGGGGCGCCGACCGCCTTTATTTCAGTGTTGTGCCTCGGGGCATCGTGACCTGCCAGTGTAGGAGGTTGGGGAGGGCCTGGGGCTTCACCCTGGGCTGGGTAGTGTGGGCATCGTACACTTAGTGCATCCTGAAGGGCTGAGGGAGGGGTGGGGAGGGGAGCTGTGTCTCTCCATCCCTTCCACCCAGGCCTCCTGCTGTTCCTAGGAACTTTTCTGCTGATGTGGACACACTCAGAATTCCAGCCTGGAGCCCTTCCCCTTCGCCACAGCTGTCAGCCACCCCTCCTTGTCTAGTCGACCTTGGCCCCTTGGTGTTTATTTCTGGGCAGCTGATGCCCAAGAAAGTGGGTGACAGGGCTCAGTGAATTTTCTTGGGCAGAAAACTTGCTTGCTTGGCTGATGTGCCATGCACATGTCTAATTTATGTCTGAGTTTTTCCAAGTGCTTCTAGCAACTTGGTTAATGAGGTGTCTCTGCTGCTTGTGCTCTTGGGTAAGTTGAGACCCACTTCTGATCTGTCCTCTGCTTTAAGGAAAGTCCTTTAAAGGGAAGTCCCCCCTCCTATTCCTCTTAAGTATCTGCAGGTCAGTCCCCCTCCTCCCATGACATCATCCTCATCCTTCTGAAAGTCCATTTAACTGTCTGTGGGTTTCCTGGGCTTCTAGCAAGGAGCTAGGCCTCTTGTGGCTGCTGTGAGTTTAAAACCATGTCTGTTCTTTTTCTGTCCTTCTGGACTTTAAGGCCACCTTCGGGTAGCTTTGAATGGATAGGATATGACTGGTGTGGAGGCTGTGAGAGCAGGTCCAGGGCATCTCAGAGATAAAGACCTACCTGGATTCACAAACTCAATTCACATAACCTTGGATTGCCTGTAGGTGATACCCAGGTCTGGAAGCCAGGTCTTGTGTGTCCAGCAGCTTGAGGGGCATCTCCCTGTTGTACATGTGGGGTTGACTGGATTGAGTCTCTGTTCCTGGAAGAAGTTGTAAAGTTAGTGCACCCTTCCTGGTCTGCAGTTGTGATTTAGTGTGTGTATGTACATAAAACCAGAGCCAAAATAAGTACAATAGCTGAGGGCCAGCTGCTCACATTTGTCACATGTCCCTAGCTACTCAGGAGACTGAGATATGAGGATTGTAGTTTGAAGCCAGCCCTCGCAAGAAAGTCTGGGAGACTCATCTCTAATTAGCCACCAAAGGGGCTAGAAGTAGAGCTGTGGCTCAAGTGGTTGAGCACTAGCCCTAAGCAAAAAAGCTAAGGGATAGCACTCAGCCCCTGAATTCAAGCCCCAGTACTGGCACCAACAAACAAACAAACAACAACAACAACAAAAAACAAAAAAAAGAAACCCGGTATAATAGTCACAGTGGAGGCAAATAGGGGAAATGGGGGAACAGTTGTGGCCTTTGGATTACCTATAAGGTTGCTGTGTGTTAGAAATCATTAGGTGGTTTAGGTATTTTTCATGTTACAGGAAGCATGGTCTTTTCTGCATGAATCCCATTTCCACGATCTGGATTAGTCATTTTTCCAGCTGGATCAGGTGCGTTCCATCTCCATCCCTCATCCTCCACTTCCTTCCTCTTCTGGGAAGTTGATAAAAACCAGAGAGGTTGTACAAGTCAGGATTGAGATTTCTGCCTTCTTGTGATAGTCTGCGAACAAAACATCTGTGAACTAAACCCAGGGTCAGAATTGAACCAGAGTCTAAGCCTTTGTAGGGCTAGAAGAACAATTTGAAGATATTTTGTTGTACAGGAACCTTCTCAGACAGTGTGTGTGTGTGTGTGTGTGTGTGTGTGTGTGTGTTTCTCTCCCTTTGTTTTTACTGTTTTGTTAGGGAAGAAAAGCATTGATTTGGGCTGCTATTATTTTTTAATGTATCCTGCTAGACACTCAGTCCATGTTACTTGGCATGACGTCTAGCAGTGTGGCCCCTGAATGGTTGTGGGGTTTATTGCTGGAATCTTGAGGCAGTTGTTTGTGGTAGTGGCCATTCCAGATGGGTGGGTGGTCTCCCTTTCTGGGTTGACCTTTGCTGAGACATCTTGACCTCTCCTGCCTGTCAGTGAAGGGACTTCCAAGATTGTAGGTAATGACCTTTTCTCCTGGAAAGATCTGCTTCCATGGCATGAGGGTGGATGTTATTTATTTTTAACTAGCTGAGGAGCTAGCTCCCCACAGCCTAGCCAGCCTAGATGAGGCTACACTGAAGTACAAATAAACATACCTTCTTGCTTTTCATCTTCAAAGAACTTCTACTGGAGCTCCCTACTGGGCTGTGAGGTGTTTTTTCCTGACAGCCCACTGAGCCTTGTACCTTGGTTCCAGTGTGGTAGCAACAGGGGTGTGGAACATGGTTATTTCTGGGTCTTGAAAACCCAGATCCCTTTTGGTCAAAGTTGCTGGGTCTGTTCTTAGTGGGCCTGTGTCATCACCTTTGTAAATTGGGAGGATTCAGAACACGTATGATTCAATAATTCTGAATGAAAAACTTGGCCTTATGGCCTTGTGCATGGCAGAGGATTCATGGTGCACCTCTTGTGTGTGACGTATTTTGTTTGCCAGGAGTAACCATGATCTCCTTGACTTTTGTTTGTTTGTTTCTTTTTTTTGGGTCTGGTCGTGGGGCCTGAACTCTGGGCTTGGGCACTGTCCCTCAGCTCTTCAGCTCAAGGCTAGCGCTCTACCACTTGAGCCACAGCGCTACTTCCAACTTTTTTCTTTTTGCTTATGTGGTGCTGAGGACTCGAACCCAGGGTCTCAAGCATGCAAGGCAAGCGCTCTACCACTGAGCCACCTTCCCAGCCCCTGATCTCCTTGACTTTTTCCTAAGGAGAATCATGTGGTAGGATGTCCTAAAGTTCAAGAGATCAATAAGTTCCAGGACATTACAGGAAGGTCTGAAGCTTTCTGCTTGTCCTGTCCTTCCCCCCCACTCCCATCGCCATTCCCAGTGCCCGTGCCTCTCCTCTCAGGAATTTTTGTGAATGGATCTAGTTCTCATGGTCAGCATTTATGAATCCTTGTTTAGCAAATCTGCTCCTTTTGAGGTCTCTGCTCTGAATATATCCAGAAGAATCATCAGCTTTCTCTGGAGATGCAGTGGTGTTTGGAGCATATAAATTAAATCTCAACCTTTGAGTGAAGATGACATCAGTATATTTCTCCTTTTTTTTCCCCCAATCCTGGGACTTGAACTCAGAACCTGGGTGCTATGCTTGAGCTTTTTGCTTTTTTGCTTAAGGCTGTCGCTCTACCACTTGAGCCACAGCTCTTTTTTTTAAAAAATGTTTTGTCTTAATGTGAAATATCTGCCTGGCTGGCCTAAGACTGTGATCCTCAGATCTCAGCCTCTCAAGTAGCTAGGATTACAGGAGCCACTGGCACCTTGCCATTTTTCTCTTTCCTTATATGTTTCTCATATGGTTATTATATTTTATAAATACAAATTATGAAATACTGTTAGATGCATCTTAGAGTGATGGACTGTTTTTAGATTTAGATGGACTGTATTTAGATTTGGGAAATCCCCAGGGACAGACCTATTTTTGGTGGTTGAGTTTTCTTGTTTGTACTCTTTCCCTCTTTCTTTGTTTTAGGGATATTTTGGAACTGCTTGGGGCATCCTAACATAATTTTTTTCCCCACAGTGCCTCTACCTAATAACCAGGGAAGAGAGTGCCTTTTGTGTTCATGTATGTGTATGTCTGTGCGTGTATGCGTGTGTGTGTGTGCATGCTCATGCTTTCTTTCCATCGTGATGGTTGTAAAAGTCTACTTGCTTGGATGCAGGGGAGTATTCTTAAAGGAGTTTGCTGGGAGAGCAGCCAGGTACTTTGAAGATGCAACATTTGCTTGTCACATCATTTGCTTGATGTTTAAATTGCTTCCCGTGTCAGTAGACTCTTGAGGCAGGGTGGCTGCTCAGTCAGAGGGACAGCAGATCTTTATTTGCAGGAGGACTGTGAACGTTTCTGTTGCAAAGGTACCTATAGGAATGGTGTTAGTCAGGTTCAGCGTTTCTCAGCCTTGGTGCTGTTGACATTTTGGACTGGATCATTTTTTGTTGTTCTAGGGTGTGGGGGGCGGAGGGAAGGGGGTCTGTCCTATGCTACCTTAATGTTACATTTTCTGTAGCATCACTGTCTCTAGATGTGACAACCAAAAATGTATAGATACTACTATCTCTGCTCTAGTTGGGAAACCCTTGTGTGGTGAGAGCAGGCTGCTTTGCCTTCCACCTTGAGTATTGACTGCTCATTCTAAAACTACATGTTTATGTAGTCATTGGATGGCTTTTGCACAACAGCTTTATTACGGTCATATGTGTGTATAAATACTTATGTATTATGTGTGTGTATGTGCATACACACATTTGTCGCAGTGTCCTCAGGGATTGGTTCCAGGACCTTCCTCAGGGAACAAAATCCATGGTTTCTCAAGTCCTTTTCTATAAAATGGTGTATTATTTGTATATAACCTACGCAAATCCTCTTGTATACTTAACTCCATCTCCAGATTACTTAAAATACTTAATACATGCTGTGTTGTTTATGGAATAATGGTGAGGAAAGTCTGCACATCCTTACTACAGATGCAGTTTTCTTCCCAAATACTGTTGTTTTGCAGTGGTCCATGGACCAGAGTCCCATGGACCTGAACCTGTAGATGGATACAGAGAGCAGGCTGTGTCTGCCCTAGTTAGGTTTTGCTTTCCTTGGCTCCTAATCCTACTACCCTGTAAAGTGCTTGCATCCTGCGATCTTTCTGTTGGTGTCTAGAAGAGCAGAGCCACTCAGTGAAAGGCCATCTAGACCTTATTTTGTTGTACTGTTTGTGAATTAACAAATCATGAATTAGCAAATAGTTACGCACATTATACAGAAATCAGACCAAATAGAAATATAACAAAGAAGTATTAAAACCTTCCCCTGTCTCCCTTCCCCTAAGTAACTACTATTAACTGTCGGTAAACATTAGTTTAGCCTGAAGATGGATTTATATGTAAATACATATACACACAGAGGATATAACTTCATGACCTCATACCTGTTTATAGTTTGTTTCTTGCATTTTAGCTATGGTATTTCATCAGTTCTGCTTTGAGCTGCATGGATGGGTCACCTGCTCCAGTTGTTGACTTGTCTGATATTCCAGAACATTAAGCAGCTTCTCTCATTTGTGCTTGCTTCTTGGTTTGGGGAAAGCATTACTTTTACCTCCATGTTAGATGCCTACCATGACAAAGCTTCAGATATTGTTAATATCTTTAGTTTCTTACAGTGCTTGGCTTTTGCCTTGCAAGAAAGTATGGAATTAATGGCATTTCTTTGGGTAATAGATACTTGTTAGGAAGTTTATTCTGCTTCCATGCAATAATTTTTCATTTCAATGCTGTATTTTATTGCCACCATTAAAAAGACATTCTAAATAGAAGGTATATTTAACCTGGCCTCACTAACAATGTTCAGAATTTGGCACAAGTGGAAACATCAAGTTCACCCTGAGATCACCAGTGACTAATCAGTCTTACCCTGCAGTGTGCTAGCAGAAAGATGCTGTTAGTCATTAGGTACAGCTTGATGTGACAGCTGTGATATATCTTTTTAAAAACATTTTTTTTGTGTATACCCCTGAGGCTTGAACTCAGGCCTGGGTGCTGACCCCTTAGCCTTCTTTGCTCAAGTCTAGTTCTTGATCTACCACTCAAGCCACAACTCTATTTTCACCTTTTTAGATGTTTAATTGGAAATAAGAACCACACAGGCTTTCCTGCCTAAGCTGGTTTTGAACCACAATCCTCAGATCTGTCTCCTGAGTAGCTAGGATTAGATTTGAGCCATGGGAGCCCAGCTAACACATTTCCTGAACATCTTTCTTCCAGTCTTTGTATTTCTAGTCATTCTTTTAAAAACAGCTTTAAGACACATCTTTCCAAAGCTGGAAGTGTGGCCTAGCAAGCATGAGGATCTACACTCAAACTCTAGTACTGCAAATCCAAACAAAACCAAATGAAACGTATCTTTCCAGTACATGCAGTCTAGTCAGGTGGGTAGTGTTCTGTGCCTTGTTACCAATGAGGAAACTAAAGGTGAAGTTGTTGTTCCCAGCCTTTAGCCAGTGAAATGATTGTGGAATCCATGCTCAGGCTTGTACATCTTTCACCTCTACTCATAACTGCAAACTCTGCTGCCTTGTTGGGAGAAGGAAGTGCCCTGCATAGCTTGTGCTAGAGACTTACATTGTTGCCGGGCGCTGGTGGCGCTTGTGGCCTGAAATCCTAGCTACTCAGGAGGCTGAGATCTGAGGATCACAGTTCAAAGCCAGCCCAGGCAGGAAAGTCCATGAGACTCTTATCTCCAATTAATCACCAGAAAACCAGAAGTGGTGCTGTGGCTCAAGTGGTAGAGCACTAGCCTTGACCTGAAGAGCAGAAGGACAGAGCCCAGGCCCAGAGTTCAAACCCTATGACCAACCAAAGGGGGGGGGGTGAGGGGGACTCCATTACTGGATAGTGAGGTTAATTCTGACTCTGCCTGTTGTGTTAGATAAAATTGTTTGCTCTACAGCCATCCCAAATTGTTTGCCAGTGAAGATTCTGTTCTTTGACAGAGGGAAGCTGATATTCTACCATTCTCCTGGGGTAATGAGTTTGCTGTGATGCGAGTTTAAATTGGCCTTTGCAGAGGTTTGATTTATTAACAGAAATAATGATAACAGTAATGAAGTTATTTTAGCACTTCAAGACTTGTCTTTAAATATTCCTTTGAAGGAAATGTTTTACTGGAATACCAGTGAAAAACAATTTCTTTTTGAACAGTGCTTAGTGACATGGAAAAAGACCCATTACTTGAAAAAAAAAAAACCAAAAAACTCTTGAAGTAGATTTTTCTAGACCCAAATAGAATGTTGATGGTAATTTCTTGTATACAAAGAGAAATTAAAAAGTTAAAAATAATCTCTCTCTGACCCTAAGCTTCAAATGGCATGCTTTATGAATGGGGAACAACTTGGTTTTGAACTGATGATTGATTTCGTTTACAGTGGCAGATAAAGATTTAATGCAATGCTTCAGAAAGATGCTGGAAGTCATTGGCCCTGTCTGATACTTCAAGCCATAGAGCTCCTGTGGACATGGTGCCTTTGAGAAAGGAGATTGCTTCAAGTCATAGGCAGAACAGAATGAATTTTAGGATTTTAAACTTTCCCTCCTGAGATCTTTCTAGAGAACCAAGAACTCGAGACTCCTTTTAATGAGTGATCTTGATAGCAAGAGCCCAGTGATAAGTCAGATAAACTCTCTGGTGCTCAAATCCAACTGTGATTTTTGACAGACAAATGGTACAGTGTGAGGCCGAGACTGTCTATGTTCTGAAGAGTGACCACAGAGAGGGAGGACCTCCTTTTAGCTTACTCTGGAATAGGTCACTGGTTTCCGGAGCAGGAGGGATGTGGAGGGTATGAATAACTCGATTTAGGAGACTTGCAAACCCAAGGTGCCAGTCCAGAGGTAGTTGGTACACTCATGTATGTGTTGGCATAGATAGATGAAAGTATGAAGGCTGTTTCATTTTATTACATTAGAAATCCCTGCTCATGATTGTAAGGTCCAGAGAGGGTAGTGTTGGGGATAATGTGAGTGTTTTGTTTCTGATGCTGTTATTGGAGCATTTTCCTTCAGCATTAGCCCTGAATCAGAGCACTGTTCTCCAGGGGTCATTACACAAACTGGAAATGGCTGAAAAAATGAGCCCTAGTCACACTTGCAGTTCCGCAGCCAGTTGAAGCCCCTTGATTGGTTTGGAAAGTTCTAAATTTAACTTCCTTCTTCATTATAAAAATGAAATGAAGGTGTTTGGGGAAGATGGAAAAGTGATGAACAACACAGGGAATTCATTTTATCAGAACTAAAGCCATAAAATAAAGAAAGGTCGATGCTAAGAGAAAACAGAACAGAACAGGATGGACTAAGGTGTTTCCAAAGCAGGTTTGTGAAAGCGTTGTTGTAGGTGTGACTAAAAATTGTGATACTGGCCTGTGAGTCCAGCTGGCTGGAACCAAGGGAGAAGTAGAGAGTAGCAAGGCATGAGGATGACTGTAGTAAAAGACTTGAAATTGCAAGAGTGACTCTTGCATCTGGAATATCCTAGATTATTGGAAGATGCAATGGATCTTGTAAATATTGTTGAGAAAGTATGAACATGGATTGAGCCTATGATAGTCAGCAGTAATGTAGTAGGATTAAGATTTAGCCGTCTTCAGATTCATTTATGTTACCTGCATTATGATGGCATACAAGGAGAGCTAATAGACACAGAAAATAGAAGGCTGTTTTTTTTTTTAATAACAACTATTACCAGAGCAGTGATAACCAGAAATTAAATATGACCAATCAAATATACACTCGGAGAAAGGACTACTGTACTGAATCTATGGGAGTCATGTTGGTATGTTTTGAAAGTGCCCATGAAGTGGACATCTGAAGCAATCCTGAACATAGTGCAGGTCTTCAAGGCAGGGAGGATCCCTGGACTTCTCTGATTCTACATAATTTGCTGCCACCTGCCTCAGTGCTTCCCATGGTATCAGCCACTCAGTGGGGTTTCCTATAAGTCACCTACGGGAAGTATTAGAAGGATCCCTGCAGATAGTAACTGTGACTTGAAGATTAGGAACCAAAGGGAGAGCCAGGTGAAGCCCTGGTGACACTTGCACACATGTTCACTGCTGCATTATTCACCATCACCAAGTTATGGACACAGTCCAGATGCTCCTCAGTGGATGAATGGATCAAGAAAGTGTGACACACACACACACACACACACACTCACACTCATACACATAAAATGGAATTTTACTCATCCATCAGGAAGGATGATATGATGAATTGGATGGACCTGGAAAAAATTATGTTAATTGAAGAAAGGCATGGAGAGACAATGGAACATGTTTTCTCTTTCATATGTGGAAGTTAGATCTAAATTACAAATATCTATACAAATATATAAGGGCCATATGTATATATATACACATACACATATATACAAATGTATAAACCTAAGTATAGTATATGCAGCAAGAATGCCAATGGTATAACTCTTTTTTTTTTTTTTTTGCCAGTTGTGGGGCCTGAACTCTGGTCCTGGGTGCTGTCCCTCAGCTCTTCAGCTCAAGGCTAGCACTCTACCACTTGAGCTACAGCACCACTTCCGGCTTTTTCTGCTTATGTGGTGCTGAGGAATGGAACCCAGGGCCTCATGCATGGAAGGCAAGCACTCTACCACTGAGCCACCTTCCCAGCCCGGTATAACTCTTTTGAAGAACTAGTCTGTAGTTAGCAAAATGAATACAAGGAAGCTGGAGCCTGTGTTGTAGGGGAGCAGAGGAATAGAGAGGAAAAGGGTGGGGAATACAGTCATAATATTCAAAGTGCATATGTGAAAATGGAACTAGGTAAACTGAGAGTAAGAGTTGAATCAGGAGAGATTGGGGGAGAATTATGAGAGGGATGACATTACATTTTCACAAACTGGCATGTTGACACCCCTTTGTATGACTGCCTAAAAAATAAATAAAGATAATTAAACATAGATAAATAAATGAATAAAAGAGATTTTCCTGGCCCAAGCTAACTTTGCCTTTGATGACAAATTATTTCACTCCCCAAATTCTGGAACAGACTCATTCATCTCCAAAGACTTACAGAGACAACCTTGGCTTTAAAAGACAAAGAAAAAGAGGCCTTAAATAGGAAAATGGATTATAGTGATTTCAAACCCGGTAATAAAACACACACACACACACACACACACACACACACACACACACACAACCCCCCCCCACCCCAAGGCTTCTGACAGGTTAATGAAAGCTGCTGTGTGTCTTAATTTTGCTTGAAGGGCGTTCACATAGTGTACTAAGTGAATAGGAGAACCTACTAAGAGGAGGAAATGAAATTCTATTTTATAAAGTATTAGTGTTGAAATACTCTGCTAGGTGTTTGTGGTTCATATCTGTAATCCTAGCTACTCAGCAGGCTTATATCGGAGGATTGAGATTCAGAGCCAGCCTTGGGCAGGAAAGTCTGTGAGACTCTTAACTCCACTAAACTGTCAAAAAAAATAAAGTTGGAAGTGGAGCTGTGGCTCAAGTGATAGAGCACTTTTTGCCTTGCACAAAAAGAAGCTCAGAGATAGTACCTAGGCCTTGAGTTCAAATAAATAAATACTACAAAACTTACTCTTCTGGTCTAGTCTTAAAGGAAATAGCAGGACGCTGGAAGCTCATGCCTGTAATCCTAGCTACTCAGGAGGCTGAGAGCTGAGCATCCTTGTATGAAGCTAGCCCAGGCAGAAAAGTCCCTGTGAGACGCTTATCTGCAATTAACCACTCAAAAACCAGAAGTGGTGCCATGGCTCAAGTGGTAGAGTGCTAGCCTTGAGCACAAAAAGTTTCAGGGATAGCACCCAGGCCCTGAGTTCAAGCCCTGCAACTGACAAAAAAAAAAAAAAAAGGGATTAAAATATTCACTAGTGAAACCACGCACAAATGATTCTAGCCAGGAAGCACCTCAGTTAATATAATCTTTTAGGGAAAGAAAGGGAGAGATAAATACAGCAGTTATAACACTAATCCAGAACTACTCTTTTGTTTGAACCAAAAAAACCCTGTCTTTTCTAATAAGTACTGAGCACCAACCAATTGCACCACTGGTGTTCCTCTTCTTTTCTTTATAGGAGACATAGTAAAATAAATAAAACAACCACAGAAACAAAAATACAGGCAATAGAAATAGACTACAAAGTTAGGAAGTAAAATCCACTGTACATGGGCTATTTTATGGTGTCCAGTAAGTAATTTTGTAGCACTAAACATTGAGATGAACAAAACAGAGCTGCTAAAACTTTACAGCTTAGGGAGGAGGGGAGTGGAATGGGAGGGAAAGTGGGAGAAAACGAGGAAGGGGGAAACACTGTTCCACAAGACATGTACTCATTTCATTACCTTACTTATGTTACTGTAACCCTTCTGTCCCTGTACACCACCTTTTCAATAAAATAAAATACTTTTTTTTAAATAAAAGGTGCATAGAACCAGATGCCTGACCATTTATATGAAAAACAGAGAGGATTGCGAATATCACAGAAGTATGTGGCAGGTGATCCAAGTTAGTGCCCAGAAGATTAAAATATTTAGAGAATACATAGATTTGATGGATTAAAAAAAAAAGTTGCTGGGAATAGGTAAGTGCTAGAAGCTAAAGGGCCAGTGGTAGGTAGAAAGGTATGGGAGTTGGGGTGGGATTGGTCATTTCCTCTGGGAGCCCCCAACCTTCCCCCCCCCACCTTTGTCTGCAGTGGTGTTTGTTGGGTTATAGAAGTTTCTGATGAGTGGAGAAGGAAGTCAGATGGTTCCTGAGGAGAGAAATGTATTTTTGTTTCTATAGAGCGTGAAACATTTACATTATTTCAATAATAAGGACACCCTTCCCAGGCTGAGTACATTGTGTTCTGTTTTAAGATGATGTCCTATGGATTACTGGGTAGATAGAGCTTTGCTACTCCGGCCATGTTTACTGACCCAGAGCATCTGCACCGCCTGGGTCAGAATTGATATATTAACATGTCATATGTGTGCACATGAAAGTTGCAGAAAGTCTTGATGTGGGTACTAAGGACACAGGCTTTGGAGAGCCAGACCAGCTTCAGGTTCCAGCCCTCATAGTAAGCTTGACGGAGATTCTTAAAAGTTTTCAGTTCTCTTCCCCCAACTCCCCATATTTATCTATAACTAAGAAGAATAATGGTCCTCACCACGTAGAATATTCTAAATATGATAATACATGCAAAGCATCTAGTCTTCCTCATTACTCGCTGGATATTACTTTTTGTTAGTGTCAATCAGATTTGTTATAAAATGTTTGACAAAAAGTAGGGTCATAGTAACTTACAGTACTATTTAACATAGAAACTATTAGCACACTGGTTCTGTTATTTATTTGACTTTCCATGGATTTGGTCATACAGGGACTGTAATTTCATGCCTTGTCCCTTTTTTTTTTTTTAATGTAGTGTAGTTATTTCTGTATGCTAAGCTGATCTGGCAGAACAGATAAAAGCCATGTGTTGCTTAGTAATGGGGCCACTTCTGAGAAAGGCCTTAGTAGCTGAGTGCATCCTGTGCAGTGCACTTACACAAACCTGAGTGCAGCCTGTGCAGTGTGTGTCAATCACTGCAATTCTTCTTTCTTTTTCTTCTTGTCCCATCCCCTTCTTCCCCCTCCTCCTCTCCTCTTCCCCCTCCTTCCTTCCCTCCATTGCTAATTCCTCCCCCCTGCTCCAACTTATCTTCCCCTTCCTCCTCCTCTTGTCCTTCTCCTTCTACGCTTTCTTTTCCTCCCTCTCTATTGCTTCTTCCTCCCCTTTCTTCTTCTCTTCCTCTATCACCACCACCACCCTCTCTTCCTCCTCTTCTCCTTTCTTCTTCTTTCTGTACTGGAGTTTGAACTCAAGACCTCATGCTCTCAACTGGACTTTTCTGCTCAAGGCTTTTGCCCTGTCACCATTACCTTCACTCCCAACTTTTTGCTGGTTAAATGGAGATAAGAGTTTCTTGGATTTGTCTGCTCTGGCTATTTCAAACCATGATCCTCAGATCTTAGCTTACTAAGTAGCTAGGATTACATGGGTGAGCCACCAGAGCCTAGGGAAGATGTGGATTTTTTTTTTTTGTCTTCAAGTAGTTGTACAAAGTAGTTGCCATTCAACAAAGTAGTATATGAAAGCAACAAATCCTTATCAGTGTCACCCCTTTCATTCTTACCTGTACCCATCCCTACCCTCTCTTAATTGATTTTCTTATTTATGTAGAGCATACATTGAGTTTTATGACTGCTGATGTGGGTTTTTCATTTTGTTTTTGTCAGTGTGGGACTTGAACTCATGGTCTGGATGCTGTCCCTGTGCTCTTTTGCTCAAGGCTAGCACTCTACCACAGTGCCACTTCCAGTTTTCTGATGGTTAGTTGAAGGTTAGAATCTCATGGATTTTCTTGCCTGGCCTGGCTTTGAACTGGGATCCTCAGATCTCAGCCTCCTAAACAGCTAGGATTACAGCAGGAGCCACCAGCACCTGGCTTTGATGTAGATTCTTGAGACAGTTAAGAGGTGAGGTGCATGAAAGATAGAGGAGGCCTATGCCAGTGTAACATTAGTGCTATTGCACAGGAAAGGTTCTTCTTCATCATCATCATCATCATCATCATCATCATCATCGTCATGGGGCTTGAACTAAGGGCCTGGTCACTATCCCTGAACTTTTTCTCTCCAGGAGCCTTAGCATGTTACCACTTTGTACCACAGTACTACTTCCAGTTTTCTGGTGATTAATTGGAGATGAGAGTCTCATGGACTTTCCTAACTGGGCTGGGTTCAAACTGTGATCTTCAGATCTTAACCTCCTGAGTAGCTAGCATTATAGGCATGAGCTACTGGCTTTGTTTTCTTGTTTTTAAGTGGAAGGGGAACCAGGTTCTCCTAATGTGATAAAAGTGTAGCACACGCACATGCTGCATAGTGACATTTCAGTTAATAGTACACTATCAGGATATCACAAAGGCACCAAATGTCTAGTGAGATAGCCATCTTGGTTCTACCATGTCCACAGAAGGACACAATTGCCTAACATTTCTCAGAATGCATCCTTGTCATTAAGTGATACATAGTAAAAGTGGCTGTACAGCAAATATTTAAACCAGTAATGGTGGCATATTGTCATCATCAGGAGTTGAGTATTGTATATAATTGCTTGTGCTGTGTCTTTATTCTTTAACGGGTACTACAGTAGATTTCCAGAAGGATCACTGGAAACACAGGGGTAGATTATCTCTGTGCTACTTGGTAATAGCAAGTTTTCGGCTCCATTTTAACCTATAAGGACCACTATATATATACAGTTTTTATTAACTGAAATTTGCCCAACCCAGCCAAGCCAGTGGTTTGCTCTCTTGCAAGTCATTTCCGTGTCTGTGCATGAGATGACCGTACTTGTTCTGTCTGGTTGTGCGGATGGTTGTGATGATCCCACAGAATTGTATAGGTGACCCATCTAGTAAGAGAGAGAGAAAACTGGGTGCATGCATCTTTGTTTTGTATTGTAGTAGTATTTTGTGTGGTAAGCAGGCTGTGTCAATATATTAGGAAGAACTTAAAACATAGTTGAGTCCATTTCACATCACTTAATTAAATGGGAGCCCTGAGATGATTTGTGACAGCCTTGTTTATAATGACTCAACACCAAAAGCTGTAACAGAATGCTGTCAGTTAGCAAGTGTCCTGTGGAAGACAGTGAGCCAGAGGCTACAGACCTCCAATAAGACAGACCTCCAATAAGACAGTCACTGGCCATGTGTGACTACATTCAGATTAGATGAGAAAACACAGTTTCCCAGCCACCCTGGGCATATTTCAAGCGCCCAGTAGTCCCTGTGGCTCAGGTGTTGATAGAGAAGGTGTCAGACATTGCAGAACGTTCTGATAGCTGGCAGGAGAAGAAGATCGTGACAGAGCAGGATGGTTTACATGTGCAATGTGTGCATGTAGGTTAGGTCAAAACCGTTCCATGTACCAGAGGCATAGCAATTCGGCCCCTGGGTGTCAGCATGTACTCAAAGCTGGACGTTTGACCTATGTTAGTGATTTTGTACCCTCCTGCTCTGGAAGGTTCTGTCAAGACTCCTGAGTGTGAGGACAGCCATTGGAGTCTCTATTGTTTTTCTTTTTCCTTTTTTTTTTTTGTGTTCCCATATTGGAGCTTGAACTCAGGGCCTCACGTTCTTCTTGCATGGTTCTTTTGCTCAAAGCTGGTGTTCTACCAACTTGACCCACAGCTCCGCTGCTAACTTTTTTACTGGTTGATCGGAGATAGGATTTAGGTTCCCTGGGCTGACTTCAAACCAGGATCCTCAGATCTCATTCTCCTGAATAGTTAGGGTGATAGGTGTGAGCTACTGGCGCCTAGCCCTTTTATTGCTTTTTGTTTTAAAGCCTGTGGCCTAGTGTTGTACCTTCAGGTCTTCCAAACTTTTATTCTGACCCCCTTTTCCATCTGTTAATTTTCCTTTGCATTTAATGGCAGTAATTGTAAAGAGTTGGAAAAGAAGCCCCCTTGCCCTCTCCTTCCCTCATTTTGATAAGGAAATGTAACCTACAAGATAGAAACAGACAGGAGGAAACATTTGCAAACATATCCTCTTTTTAATTTTCAGACACTCTTGTACACCTTATGAGAACCAGACCTTCCCCTCCCCGCCAGCATCCAGCCCCTCCAGTATTTGCCCTCCCTCCATCTAGGACTAGAGTGGGATAAACTGACACAAACAAAGATGGCCAACTGTAGAGGTCCCTTGTTTCTTGTTTGACAGATAATTCTAGCTGATTTGACTGGGGAGGAAGGTGGTTTCCCAGCCAGTTTTCTTCCGATAGTACAGCCTGTGGAATGGGTGCTATCTGTTTTAACTGTGTTAGTGAAGGTACAGGCTGTTTGCAGACAGTGTCTCAGGAAAGTTTCCTACTCTTACCCTTCAAAATCTGGCTAGTCAGCCTCCTTTTCTAGAAAATTCTCCTTCCAGATTCAGCACCCATCACAGAATTAATATCCAGCTTTCAGTTAACTGCTTCTACTTCATATTCACTCATGTTGTTCATGCAGCATTGCAGTTTGTTCTTGGTTCTCTATTCAACCCACACTATTAAACCCTGATGGTTGTGAGAGTAATGTAAGTGCTTTGAAGTGTATACTTTTTTTTTTTGTACTGGTCTTGAAGCTTAAACTGAGGGCTAAAGTGCTGTCCCTGAGCTTTTTAAATTTTTCTTTAGCTCAAGGCTATCACTCTATCACTTGAACCACAACTCCACTTGTGGCTTTTTTGGGAAGTTAATTGGAGATAAGAGTCTCATAGACTTTCTTGTCCCAGCAAGCTTTGAACTGTGATCTTAAGATCTCAGCCTTCCAAGTAGCTAGGATTACAGGTATGAGCCACTAGTGCCCTGCTGTAAAGCGTGTACTTTTCTTTTGGTCACTTGTGGGGCTTGAACTCAGGGCTGAGTTTGTACTTTTTAATGACTTAAAATCTTGCAATATTCCAAGCATTACTGAAAAGCTAACACTAAGACAAATACAGGTATGTCTATCATATAGGTTCATTGGAGTTAACAGTAGGCATTTAAATTCAGATTTCTTTCTTTTTCAAAAAATTATTTGGAAAGTACTGGGGTTTGAACTCAGAAATTTTTTACTTAAACAAATTTCTGAATATAGCAGTTTACTGGACACTATGCCTCAGAATGACGGTGGAGTCATTTCAACCGTAAGGTAATGCTGAGACCTTCATTAAGACTGTTCACCGTCATAGTTATCTTTTTTCAAATTATTGTTATTATTAGGGAGTTGTACACAGGGCTTACAATTCCATAAGTCATTACCTTTCCTTCACTTTCTTCCATTTACCTCATCCCATCCTTAACCATGGTTCCTCTTCTTTTTTCTCAAAGTAGAATTGCTGATCAAAGGCCTGAGCCAGTGTTGGTGACTTCTGTGTGACGTGGTCTTACCCCTTGAGATGCTTCTTAGGGGTACTTAAGATTGTCCAATTATTCCTTGGCTCTTCCAATGTTTGGAATTCTTCATTAGCTTTTTCTAAGTGGTAACTCACTGTGGTTCTGGTTTGCTGTCACCTGATTTCTAGGGAGGGAATATGGCAGGAGATAACTGTGGGAGCCCTGTGGCTGAGAGCCCTGAGGCCACTGGGCTCTGAAAGCTGAGAGGTTTGGTATGTCAACCCTTAGGTCTGGGCAGTGAGGTCTCACTTGACCCCAGAGAAGAATATTCCCCAGTTGCGTGGTCTCAAGGCAGCAGGTCATAGTTCTGTGGCCTTCTCCCTTCATCCCAATGATGTCTCAATCTGAGGCTGCTGAGCCTCCGCACTGGCTTGGGTGTGATATATCATGATAAGAACTACTTAGCAGTTGTCTCTCGTGGAGGTATGGGGAACAGATGGTTCAGGCAGTCATTGGTCCAGATCCTGCCTGTGAGACCCTGTGTCACTGAGCCACTCAGTCTCTGAGCACTTTTCATATAAATTAGTGCTGGGCTCCTAGCATTCTGAGGAGCAAGAACAAGGTTGTAGTGCAGGTTGGGTGCTTATCTTAGCACTAGTACTTAGCGAACACATGTCACTTGCTTGCTCTTCCTTGCTCCAAGACTAGCTTTCAGGCTGGAGGCACCATGGACAGCAGATTCTCCAGAGTGGCAGGATAGTCAGATAAAGTTATGTTGAATGACTTTATGAGTTTCTACTTCATGACAGTTCAGTTGTGCTTTAGCTTATATAGCTGACCATGTTAAAGATTTTGGTTTTTTTTTTTTTTTTAAGTTAGTATCAGCCTTTGAACTCAGGGCCTTGCACTTGCATAGCTGGTGGTCTACTAGTTGAACCATGCTTCCAACCTGGCTTTTGCTAGTTAATTGGAGAAAGAGTCTTTCAGCCTTTTCTGCCCTCACTGTCTTTGAACAACAATCCTCCAGACCTCAGTCTCTTGATTAGCTAAGATTACTGGTGTGAGCCACTGGTGCCTGGCCTAGGATTTTGGATTTTTTTTCTAAGAGCATTTTCAGAATAAAAACCCACTGCTACTGTAATCCCATTTGTACACTTAAAATACCAATGAAAGGGCTGGGAAAGTGGATCACTGGTAGTGCTTGCCTTGCATGCATGAGGCCCTGGGTTCGATTCCTCAGCACCACATAAACAGAAAAAGCTGGAAGTGGTGCTGTGGCTCAAGTAGTAGAGCACTAACCTTGAGCTGAAGAGCTGAGGGACAGCCCAGAGTTCAGGCCTCATGACTGACACACACACAAAAAATACCAATGAAGCCTTGAGCTGAAGAGCTGAGGGACAGCGCCCAGCCCCAGAGTTCAGGCCCCACAACTGACAAAAAAAATACCAATGAAGAATTAATACACAGACACCTACACAGACACAGACACACACAGACACACAGACACACAGACACACAGACACACACACACACACACACACACACACACACACACAAGTCTTGGTCCTGAAAATTCAAATAATCAGCCATAAACTTGAAATTCTTTTTTGTTTTTTTGTTGACTGGGGCACTATCCCTGGGCTCTTTTTTGTTCAAGGCTAGCTCTCTACCACTTTGAGCCACAGCACCACTTCTGGTTTTCTGGTGGTTAATTGGAGATAAGAGTCTCATGGACTTTCCTGCCTGGGCTGGCTTTGAACTGTGATCCTCAGATCTCAGCCTCCTGAGTAGGTAGGATTACAGGCGTGAGCCACCAGTGCCCAGCTAAATTTTGTTTTTAGGACTCTTCGTTTTGACACTGTCTTAAAAAACAACCAACAACAAAAAACAGCCACAATTGTATTTCTTCAGTTTCCCTCCTTCCTGAGATGTCCTGCCCTCTGCCTTCGTCATCTTTTAAAAACACATTCAAATAGTCTATTCCCCTTTAGTGGCTTTGGAGCTTGAATTTGAAGTTGTCCATGAGCTCTGGAAGAGGGACAGTCTCCTTGATGGTCAAGGACTCATTGCAGGGCAGTGCTAGGGACTCCAGAAGCAGAGTCCTGAGAATTCATGATATATTCTGGGTTTGCTTCTCCTCCAAATGGCTTAACTAAGCCTGTTTTTTTTTTTTTAAATTATTCTTTTTTTATTGTAAAAATGTTGTACAGAGGGGTTACAGTTACATGAGTAGGGTAATGAGTACATTTCATAGCGAGCATTGTTACCTCCTTAACTAAGCCTGTTTTTATCTCTGTGGAAAGTCCTGTTTTCTATCCTTGCTTTCAGATTGAGGAGGAGGGCACACATTCTCTGTGAGGCCCGCCATGAAGACTGAGTAGATGATAATGTACGATAATGTTCCATATGTTTGTTCCATGCTGGCTTTGGGGGGCTTGCAGCTGCTTTGGCGGGGCAGGTGTGGGGAGGCTCCTGAATTTCCTGGGCTTTCTGGAGCTTCAGCACATGCACCAATTCTCACAGTGTCCAAGTGTCAGAGACTCTGAAATTAGAAATGTCCTTTTTCTCTAAATGTATTTAGGGGAAAGTAGGCTGATGGGTCTCTTTCCATTTAAATTTCATAGATTGGAGAGAGAAAGAGGATGGGGACAGAAGGAGAGAAATGAAAATCTCTTTAGACTTGAATTATTTGCATGTATATATAGGACACACAAAAAAAGGACATTTAACAGATTAAGAACTCAACATGGATAAGTGGCTGGTTTTTATAAAAATAAATAGTATTGATGCCACCCAAAAATGGTGCTTAGAGTAAAAATATGATAGTAATATGGTAAAGATTCAAGTTAGAATTTTGACATAATCTAAATACTATAGTGATGGGGAATGGGAAGAAAATAGAGTTACAAAGTGACATACAGTTGGAACCGGGGAAGCCGTTCCCTAAGGACAATGGATTTAAATTGCCTTGGATTCATTTTTTTTTTTTTCAATACTAGGGGTTGAATTCAGGATCACATGCTTATTCACCTTGCTCATTCAGCTTGCTTGCTCAGCTGGTGCTCTGCCACTTGAACCATGCCTCCAGCCTGGCTGGTTACTTTATAGGTGGAGTCTCAGAACTTTATATGCAGGCTGGTTTTGAACTTCGATCCTTAGATTTCAGCTTCCTGTTTAACTAGGATTACAGGCATGAACCTAGATACCCAACTTAGATTTAATTTTAAATTACTTCCCATATGCATTGTTTCCAATTTTGGTATGAACATATTAGTGTGTGTGTGTGTGTGTGTGTGTGTGTACATGCACACTCAGAGAAAGAAATGTTACTTGGAGGTCTGCACACCCTATCTGCTTACCATCCATTTTTCTGTGGCCTATGTCACTGGGGTTTAGAACAGTTACTTATCATTTTCTCCTTACTTGTAAGACAGTGAGTGTGCATGGGTATTCAGTTTTCCCCTGACCTTAAGTCATAAAGAATTGGTCGGGAAGGGAAAACTATACATGTGGGTCTCAGAGGAAAACTGCACAGTGAGTGCTGAGTAATGGCTCAGGCTGATCCTGGGGATGGACTCAGTGTATGCAGTGGGCTTAGAGAATTGTATGTGTTACTTTTGCTGGCAGCAGAGGACAAGGAGAGTAAAGCTAGAGAGGACATAGTCTACAATGAAAATTCCCTCCACTCACCGGGTACTCACTGTATCCCAGGCCTGAGAGAAGTGCTTTATACATGTGCTTCTATTGAAGCTCTGAAGACCCCTAAGAGGAAGGGGCTGTCATGATCATGACTTGCCAGGCCTTGGGCAAGCACTAGGCTAGGCTGTGCTCCCTTGCCTGTTGCAGGGCCTGCCCCTGCTCTGTGGTGGGTGTTGTTAAAGACATTGGTGTTGGGATGTCTCTGGCTTGATTGGTGCTATATTTTGAGAGCCTGAGGCGGGCTTCCTCTGGGGAGGTTCTGGGTGTCCAAGGCTTGGCTTAGGCTGTCAGACTCAGGCTAGAGGCAAGCAGAGAGGAAAGTGGATTTGGAGACCTATGGGAGCAATTTCATTTGAAAGATGAGAGCAGAATCTGCTCTTAGAATAGACTGGACTTGAGGAATAGAACTGAGGGAGCAGTGGGGTCAAGCTTAACCATCTCTAGACTTGGAGATTATGGACTAGTAAAATAATAAAAGATGAAGGCCCTCCAGTCCTTTTCTGGTAGGTCAGGAAGGCCAATTCCAGATTTCAGAGTAATCTCAAAACTTGGGTTCCTGACAGTGGATCACCTACTTTCTTTCTTTCTTTTTTTTTTTTTTTTGGTTGGTCATGGGACTTGAACTCCAGGCCTGGGCGCTGTCCCTGAGCTCTTCAGCTCAAGGCTAGAACTCTACCCCTTGAGCCACAGTGCCACTTCCTGATCACCTACTTTTATTTGATTAAATAAGGCAATGAAACAAATTCCCTTTATTATACCAAGACCATTTGATAATGGAACACAAAGAGTGGTCAGCCTCAGAATAAAGGTTGGCTCTGCGATTAGGTCTAAGAGTGGCTGGTGGTAATTGTTCCTTCATCTTCTCTTGTGGCTGATGGGAGAAGATGTTGCACAGGCCAGGATGTTCTGCTACTCATGTGGGTCCTGCTGGAAGACATTCTTCTGACCGGTGGCTGACTGGGAACAAGAGGCCCTAATCAGGTGGGAGGTTGTGGGTAATGGTTTTAGGTATGTGAGCAGTTAGGATTTCAGTGAGGGTTTTCTGTACAGACAGATGCCCTGGGGCAGGGGGACCCTTAGGAAGCTAGGAATGCTGAAAAATGCTGGAGACAGAAGGAAGAGAACAGAGAGGAGGTGGATGTAACATTTATTAAGCACCTGCCAGGGGTGCATGGAAGGGGAGATAACCCTCATAATGGAGTCTTTGGGGCTGGGAAGAGTATTGATTCTTGACATAGATGGGGAGACTCAAGTGTGGAGTGTTTAATGTAACTAAGTCTCCTTACAACCCCTTCACAAAATTGGTGTTCCAGCCATCTCTGGCCCATTGTTCTAGCTCTTCTCATGGGGTTTCTGACTCAATGCTGGCAATGGATGGGCTGTCTTGAAACCTTTTCAGAGGTGTATTTAATTAATTTATTTAGAGTAGTGGTAATGACGTGTTCAGGAGTTTTTTGGTTGCTTCACTGTGACTGATGCAGTTGCTTTGGTTCCTCACTGGTGGCCACATCCCTTGGCGACTGGCGGGTACAGAGATAGTCCTGCAGAGATCTCTATTCTATGAAAGGCTGAGATGCTCCTGCAGAGATCTCTGTCCTATGAAGTGTTCTCCCCTGAGTTCATTGCAGGTGGACAGCTCAGCCACGTGCTCTTACATGCAGTGCTATAATTTATGTGCCTCCCTGAAGGGGTTGGTTAAAACTGAAGGCTGTCCCTTGGGATCCTGAGGCTCAGACATGGAAAAGAAGACCACCTGATGCTGCCAACATGGCCCTGCTTCTCAGTGGAGTCCCCCCCAGTCCCCCCACCCCAGCCACTGAAGCGCCTCAGGGAGCCTCCTTGAAAACTCATAATGGAATCTTTGAACGGCTGCCCGAGGATACTCTGCACATTTCCAGTCATTTTTCTCTTGTAATGGACGCTCTGACTGACTAGTTGGTTAATGGGTCCCAGGTTCTCCAGGCCACTTAACTTCCTAATTTTCAAGCAAGCATGATCCTTGGGGAAAATACATTGGGCAGAAGCTTAAGCCTTCACGGCTCCATCCGCATCCTCCTCAGGTTGTGGGCAGCAGCTCTGATGCTTGTGGTAGACATCTTTGGTTTCCTGCACAAGGGGACTTAGGGAGAAGGCTCTGCTCCATCATTTATTAAATGTTTCCTTGCAGGCTGTGTGTCTGGCCGGGTCCTCCCAGGAGCCCTAGGATGAGGCTTGTGTCTCCAGGTAGCCTGGGTTGCATGCAGGGCTTTGTCTCTGTATGTCGTTTTTTTCTACCTCCCTCCTCCCCTGCCCCTCTGGCAGACAGCCAGCTGGTAGAACCAGGTGTGCACACCTGGAGTAATAACCCTTTCTGCTTTCAGAACAGCCTATGGGGCTCTTTCTTGGCAGAACCCGCCCCTCGGGGAGGAAGCATGTGGGGAGTTTTGTCAGAGACCCACTGATAAAATATTTACATCATTCACTTGGTATCAGGTCCTGGTTTGTTTGTTTAAAAAAGTCTTAACACAGCTTCCACGAGGATGTTGACTTCTTAGCTTTTGTCTTCTTGCTTGTGATTTTTGTTTTGTGAGATGCCAGGCGGTTGCTAGTTTTGATCTGGGAGAGAAGCAGCTAGCTATAAAGGAGGTAAGTGGCTGGAGGTATACCTCCTTTGTGGCCCACCTCAAGGTCTGGTGGTCATTTCTCTTTAATCTTCTTGGAGTCTTTGAATTGTGTTTCCCTCAAAAGGTATATCCAAGCCCTCGTCCCCAGAAATAGTGAATAGGGCCTTTCTGGGGAATATGGTACATTACCAGATAGAATTAGTGTAGATGAACGTACTGGCTTAGGGTGTGCCCTAATTCCTACAATGAGTCTTTTTAATAAGGAAACAACAGAGGGAAATTGGGTCACGTGAAGACAGAAATCAGAACTATGTCCACAGCAGCCAATGAATGCCCAGCATTGACAGCAAGGAAAGATTCCCTTTGGAGTTTTTCAAAAGGAGCATGTCCCTACTAACACCTTGACTTTGAGCTTCTAGCCTCCAGAATGATGAGATAATAGAGTTCTAATAGAGTTTTAAGCCACTCAGTTGGTTGTAACTGTTATGGCAGCCCTTGGAAATAATATAGAAGGAATTAGAACATTAGCCTTGTTTTATGGATGAGCAAGCAAACCAAGGCTCAGAGGTAGTAAGCCTCTTGCCCCAGTCACTCAGTTCATCGTGTGGAGACAGACAGACCAGGGGTGCCTGGTGCTGCCGCCATGTTCCTGTTCTTGTTTCCATGGCTGAGCGGGCACGGTGGCAGCTTCTTAGTGCCAGTTATCTAGGGCACCTTAATGAGCAGCATAGTCTCAGAGGGAGGGTGCAAGTTGCAGTGTGGCTGTGCTTTACATACTGGATTTGGCCCCATGCGTCTCTGGGTGGCTTGGGGAGCCCTGGCTGAGAGGACACATCTGCCCTCCTCCCCCACACCACCTTTGTATTTTATTTTTTGTGATACTTGGAACTCAGGGTCTGTTTTAGCACTTGAGCCACACTCCCAGCCCTCCTTTTTGTACTGGTTATTTTCAAGGTGGGATCTTACCAAGGTTGTGGTCCTTCTAAATTGTGTTTTGCTGTATTACTGGGGATGACAGGTATATGTTATTGTGCCTAGCCATTGATTGAGATGGAGGTTTTTTTTTTAATCTCCTGGATTTTTATGCCTGGGCTAGCCTCCAACTGGGATTTGCTGATCTCTTCCTTCCAAAGGATTATAGGCTGAGCCACCATGCTCAGCCAGGCCTGGTAGTTTCTGTGTACAGATCTAAATGTGAGATGGAGACGCAGTGCCATTTCTTCTCCTTCAGCGAGGCTGGTGGACGTTCATATCATCCTTAGGAAGACCTTCTTTGCCTCAGAATTGCATAGTGAAGAGCTTTTACTTTTTGTTGTTGTTGCAATTGTCAGTTGTGGGGCTCGAACTCTAGGCCTGGGCGCTGTCCCTGAGCTCTTCAGCTCAAGGCTAGTGCTCTGCCACTTGCACTACAGTGCCACTTCCGGTTTTCTGGGGGTTTTATTTAATTTTTTTTAAATTTAAATTTTATTTTATTTGTGAACATGCTGTACAGAGGAGTTACAATTACATGGGCAGGATAATGCGTACATTTCTTACCAAGCATTGCAGCCTCCTCCTTTGTTTACCCTTCACATCCCTTCCCAGCCTCCCCC
>NW_012267262.1:13433020-13466898 GCF_000151885.1 Dipodomys ordii
CCAAGTTTTTCCATTTCCTAACAAATGGGGCAATGTCATTCTTTCTGATGGAGGCATAGAATTCCATTGTGTATATATACCACATTTTCTTGATTTTCTGGTGGTTTTATTGGAGAAAAGACTTTCCTTCTCCGGGCTGGGTTTGAACCTCTAGCCTCAGATCTTAGCCTTCTTAGTAGCTAGGATTGAGTGAGTCACTGGCACCTGGCCTGAGTTTTTACTTTTGTGAACTTGTTTTAGAAAAACCTGTTGAGAAGGGTGCAGGGTATATTACAAAATGTATCCTCACAGAATCCAGGTAGGAGACAATAAATGTTCCTACTTCAGTCTGTTTAGTTGCTATAACAAAATGCCATAAACTGGGTAACTTATCAAGAACAGAAAGCCTTCTGTTCACAGTGATCAAGATCAAGGTGCCAATGGATTTGTCCAGGTGAGGCTCATGTGGTGAACGGGTCAGCCTCTTATTTATCAGGTTCAAATTCCATTAGAGTCCACTCCCCATCTAATCACCTTCCAAAGGCCCCTCTGTTAATACAGTTACAACAGAGACTTGATTTCAACTCATGAGATTTGGAGGCCATATTTGTGTAGTGTATAGCATAGTCTTGCCCTGGTGGGGTTAGAGGAAGCAGATGTAGTTTCTACACAGAGGCCACATGGATGGTCCTCGTGGTGGACACTCTGGGCTGTGGATGTGTATTGTAGGGCTATAGCTTCTGGTGGACTGCTTTCGTGGAATACACTTTGGAACGACTCCCCTTAGGGATCTTCTCAGTGATTTCCTGGTGGCTTGTGATTTTGTAGAGCAGTCAGGGTTAGAAAGAACGCAGACCCTCATTCACATTTTGGGGGAGGAAGGTAGAAATAGCACATCTGACCACCACCATTGCAGCTAGGATATCATCTAGGATTCCGTTCAGAGGTGGTATTGAAACCATGGCCTTCATGACTGGAAGTCCTGCCTTTTCCCTCCAGGACTGGGAGCATCACTACTGGTCTCCACAATCATCTCTGGCCGTGTTGGTCTAGGTGGTCGGATCTTCTGTTGGTAACATTGGTGTGACTTGTACCTGCCATGGGATGAATATGTTCATGCACCTGTCAGCTTTTTCATGTCTCAACTACTTGAGTAAAGTTGGGGCTGCTATTTCCACATCTGCAGGTGTATATTTCTTCTGTATTTGGGACATATGGTTCCACTCAGTGCCCCAGACAGGAGGCCCTGTGCATGTCCATCCTGCAACATTTCCTTGGTCCCTCTGCCTGTTAGTCTCACTGATACCCAGGCCTTGTTGTACCCAGAGCTTGCGGCATTGAGCTGGAAAAGGTGGTTAAAAGGTAAATGGAACACCAGCAGACTCCAGGAGAGTGAGCAGATTGGAATCCTGTAAATTTCAAGCACACATTTAGGTTGTTTCTCTAACAGGCTAAGTAAGTCAGCTTTAGGTTGGGGAAGGCAGAAGGAAACCTAGCATAAATTATACGTCTCGCCTTGTGGCAGCATAGCTACTGGTGTATTGCTTCCCTGATCTTGGGTTCTTGGTAGATTTTGTCGAGTGATTTCTTACATTTCTCCATTATTAATGAGCACTCCAATCCCAGGTTTGAAAATGGTCCAAGAAAATGGTCCAGTAATGAGGCTTTCCTTAGTTATTTTGATACATTTTTGTCTGATAGTTGAAGAAAAATGTCCATCTTTCTTCCTATACATAGAAGGATGCTCCACTCCCTATCTGCTGGGGCTGGAGGTTGGAGAACTGTCTGTAAAAACTGGCCTGGGTGCTGAGCCTGGCAGTAGGCACCAAGGTAGAGGATGGTTTGTTTTTTGTGTAGTACTGGGCCTGGTGAGCAGGGCAGGGTCTTCTAGGGAACAATCCTTTGTTAGCGTTTGCCACAGGCCTGTCCAGGCAGAAGGATGTTGCAAGATAACTGCAAGGAAATGTGCACTGGCTGGTGTGTCTTCAGTTTCAGCTTCAGTGTCTTGTCTAGTTTTGGGCTCAATTCCAAGATGCTGATGGGTGAAGGGTGCTTATGGGTGGGTGGGAAGCATTGTGTTATGGAGCCCCCTTCCTGAGGGTCCCCATGCGAGGCTGTTTTGAAATTGGGCCTCTTAGAAGAGGTCAGAGCTGGGGCTGGGAAGGTGGCTTAGTGGTAGAGCGCTTGCCTTGCATGCATGAGGCCCTGGGTTCGATTCCCCAGCACCACATAAGCAAAAAGAAAAAAAGCCGGAAGTGGTGCTGTGGCTCAAGTGGTAGAGCACTAGCCTTGAGCTGAAGAGCTGAGGGACAGTGCCTAGGCCTAGAGTTCAGGCCCCATGACTGGACCCCCCCCCCCAAAAAAAAAAGAAAGAAAGAGGTGATCCAGATGCCTGTAATCCTGGCTTCTCAGGAGACTGATATCGGAAGAGCATGGCTTGAAGCCAGCCTGTACAGAAAAGTCCGTGAGACTCTAGAAGTGGAGCTGTAGCTCAAGTAATAGAATGCTAACCTTGGGTGGAAAAGCTAAAAGAAAATGCCCTGTTCCCTACTTTAAGCCCCATTTCCAGTGCCTGTGGCTCACAGCTGTAATCCTAGCTACTCTGGAGTGTCTCATGGTTCAAAGCCAGTCCCAGCAGTCATGAGACTCTTACTTCTAATTAACTACAACCCACCCCCACCCCCCAAAAAAGGCTAGAAGTAGAGCTATGATTCAGGTGGTAACCTTGAGCAAAACAAAAGCTTTGCTTTGGCCTAGGCACTGAGTTCAGTCTCCAGGACCTACACACACACACGCACACACGCACACATGCACACTATATATATATATATACACACACACATATATACACACACACAGATATGTATGTATATATACACATATATGTATATGTATATATATACATATATATGTGTATATATATATATATATATATATGAATGACAAAACCAAGACAACTTTATATGAATTTGAAACTATATGTCTTAGAGGTTTTAGCCTATTTATTTTTGGTTGTTGGAGATTTGCCTCTTACAAAGACATTAGATAAGCAAAGGTAAAGCAGTTATTCCTATGTACTTTGTTAGAAAGGTAATTTACAGGACTTTTTTTCGAACTTTTACCTCCACCCTGCATAACATAGTGGCTGGCTAAACAAGTAGTCCCTTCTAGGGAAGGCTTTCCTGATCTTTTCGTTTTAGCCTGGCTCACAGCTTTTCTCCTAGGGCTGTCCTACGAATTTCTTAGTGCTCAACTCATCATCTCCCATGTTTGAAAAGACCCTGAAGCTGAGCTTCAGTATTCTTGTCTTTAAAATAACAAGGTGATGCAAAAGTTTTAAAAAATGGAGCCTCTTAATTAAGCCTTAATTTCCATTGAAGTATCTTTATAAGATTTATGACTCTGTTTAGCAGCTCTCTAATGATACTGGCAATTTACATAATGCTGATTATCCAAGCAATTCAAAGTAATTTATAGCTATGTCTTCATTAGCAGCGGGTGGCAGATATTAACCCATTTCCTTGCTGGGGAAATTGAGGCTTTTTATAGAGCAATAAAGGGCCCATGCAGATCAAGCCATGGGTAGGAGTCAGGTTCTGAGACTTCATGGAGTTTCATTTCTTTACACTAAAGCTTTACAAAGTTAGACAGACTCTTGTCAGAAAATGAGTCAGCTGCTGCTTGTAGTTGGTTAAGGTTTGTTTGAGTTATTCCTTTTGGAAATGGGATTTGTTTCTCTTTATGCATATAAAATGGAAATTCAAGTTCTTTGGGCTCTCCCACTGTGAAGGTTAATGAATGAAAATGAACTTGGTTAAACAGTCTGGGAGAATGACACTTGGAGAAATGTTATTAATGATAAACTTGAGTTCTGCTATTGGAGGTGTCTTTCAGTTTTCTAGATATGAATGATGCTGGTGTTAGTAAATCCTTGTCTATTTACTCCTTTTAAGTTCTTAAGAGAATTTTTATTCTTCTCATGAAGCAGATGCTTTGAAATTGCCTATTACCCGATCACTGTGATTAAACACAACATCGTATTGTTAAAACATCACTGAGAACTGGTATAAGGAGGAGAGTCTCCACTGGAAGGAAGTCCTCATTATTACCATACAAGCCTGTTCATTTCAGCTAAGAATAAAGGTTTTGGAGTTGTTGGTGGTGGTGGTGGTTGTGGGGCTTGAATTCAGGACCTGGATGAGCGCTGCCCCTGAACTTTTTCACTCAAGGATAGCACTCTACTCCTTTGAATGTTGGCTTTACTTATGGTTTTCTGGTGGTTAATTGGAAATAAGAGTCTCATGGACTTTCCTGCCTGGCCTGGCTTCCAACGGCTATCTTTGGATCTCAGCCTCCTGAGTAACTAGGATTACAGGTGTGAGCCATCAGCCCCTGGCTCAAGAATGAAGATTTTTGACATGTCACTTGCCCAATATTGAGACAAATGCACAATTTTGGTTGCTACTTTTGAACCAGTCTTGGGAGTCTTTGTCACTCCAAGCTGTCTGGGGACTCTAGTTTAAAAGCTGTGGGTGGAGACCCTGCGGCCACTGCTGACCACTATGGGAGGCAAGAGATTATCATGTGGGTTTTGGTTTTCATATTAAAAACCAAATAGTTTGAATAGTGCCCCTTTATCATAGGGAGATGCGGTCTGAGATTCCCCAATGGATGTCAGAAAGAACAAAACTTACATGTAAAGGAGACGGCTGAATGATTGCGGGGTAGATAGTGCATACTGCCTGGATACGCTGCACAGAAGTGATTTCTGTCCCAGGCAGGATGCAGTGGGAGGGTGTGAGATTTCATTATGATACTCAGAGCATTATGTAATTTAAGACGTGTAAATTGTCTATTTCTAGAATTTTTATTTCATATTTCCAGACTGTTCATCTTGGAAAGTGAAACCAAGGAGTAGGGGAACTACTGAACAAGGCAAAAAAATGTGCTAGGCCCTTCTCCCTGGGGCTGTGGTTACTTAGCTTTGTGACTCTGGGCTGGGCCTTCTCTTTCCTTCACGCTTAGGGTTATTAGGTCACACTATGGGGAAATAAAAGCACAAGAAGGAGGCTAGGTTTGGAGAAGGGAAGGTTTAGATTGAGAATGAGGGCTTTGCCGGCAGAGCATCTTGGGACCAGTTTCTTAACTGTGGGACTTGGGCCCAGTCACATTGCCTCTCTGGTCTTAATTTCTTCAACTGCTAAATGGAAGCAATAACTACCTCAGTGAATGGTTTTGAGAATTCACTGGGATGCTTGTTATTAGAAAGAAAAGAAAACACAGTATCCAAGACTGTTAACATTAAGCACAGGGTAGAGACACCCTGGAGTGAAAAAGGCTTCTTGTTTTTTTATGTTTATTTTTGTGTGTACAGAGGCTTGAATACATGGCCTTGGGATCTCACTCACCCCCCCCCCCCCCCCATGACCCCCCCCTGTCCCTGCCCCCCCCATCCCATCACCTCCAAGGCTGGTTCTCTACCACTTGACCCACACTGCAACTTTGTGGCTTTTTTGCTGGTTATTTGGAGATAAGAGTCTATACGTAGATTTCTCCACTGAGTTGGTATCAAACTGTGCTCTTCAGATTTGAGCTTCATGAGTTGCTAGGTTTTAGGCCTGAGCTACCAGCATCTAGCCAGATCCTCATTTTTGTTGTTGTTTCTGTTTCTTAGAGCTCATTTCAATGACTTATTTTAGGTGATCAGATGTCCTACTGTCTACTTAGGGAGTCCTGACACTGTGACTCTTTGGGGAAGAAAATCAGTTTCAGTGGAGTCCTTTCTTTGCCTGCATCTCGACAAAGATGGCGGTAGAAACCGAGGGGGACCTGGCATCTCTTACCAAGTTGGCCAGCCTCAGGCTCTGAACATGGCCAGGGTTTCTGAGACCTACTTTTGTTGCCTGTCTAAAAACGGTATTTTCCATTCTTGGTTCTTCCAGTTAAAAGGTAAAGAGAGCTCTCCTTGGCTTGACCTCATGGCCTGGAAGCTGGCATTCCTTGGTTCCTTCTACCACCAGTTCTGTTTTGCAGCTGTTCTGGGCTGCAGCGGTTTTTAGTCCCACCGTTCAAATTAAATTGACCTATACCAAGAAGCAGGCAGTTTCTCAGTGAATGGAGCTGCTGTAACAAAGCACCTTAGGTGGGTGAAGCCTAATTGTTGAAAGTTACTGTTCTTCAGGCTGGAGGCTGGAAATAAGAGGTCAGGTTTGCTTTTTATGCACACTGTGAGGAAGACAGTCTCACGAGTGTTTCTCACTAGCTTCTGTTTCCTGGTGTTTCTGGAAGTCCTGGATTGTAGACTTAGCACCGAGGCCTCTGCCTTCCCTTCATCTTACATGATGCTCTCCTTGTGTCTTCCCTGAGTGTGTGTGTCCACACTTCCCTCCTGTGTTCAAGAGCCTTCTCTAAAAGCTTTATTTTAACCCGATTATCTGTGCAAGGATGCTGTGTCCATGTACAGTCACATTTTGAGCTACTGGCGCTCATGACTCAAGCACCTTATTTTGGGGGGATTCAGTTCAACTCAGAAGAGACACACTTCTTGCAGTGTGTAGTTTTACACAGTAACTTTCTCACCAAGCCAGGCCTTGTGCGTCTGGAAGGGCATCTTTCAGAAGTGCACCCAGCAGCATGTGTAGGTGGTTGCCACCTGCCTGGTCCTCCTCTCTCTCCCTCTTCCTGTCCACGTTCTAATGCAGCCCAAAGACAGTGCTCTCCCTGGTGGCCTTGTACTCTGCTGCATCATGGCTCCCAGCCTGTTCTATTCCTTTTCCAGGGCCATCATTTTAGCACAACCTTACGACATTTCTTGCCCCTGTGTCTAGTCCTGGTGGTAGCTTGGAAATCAGTTCCAGGAGTTTATTTGAATATTTCATATATTCAAGACTCATTTCCTCATTTTTGTAAGCACATATCCACTACCCTATAGTGGGTTCACTATATTACTAAAATTAATGTTACCTATCCCTTTGTTCTTTTTAATAATGTGGCTATTAGTCAGGCACCTGTGGCTCATGCTTGTAATCCTAGCTACTCAAGAGGCTGATAGCTGAGTATCTTGGTTCAAAGCCAGCATGGACAGGGAAGTCTGTGAGACTCTCTTCAACTAATTAGCTAACAAGGTTGGACTGGTGGTATGACTCAAGTGGTTGAACACTATCCATGGAGAGCTTGAGGCCCTGAGTTCAAACCTTGATACAAGAGAAAGGAAGAGAGAATGAGAGAGAGAGAAAGAGAAACACAGAGAGAAACAGAGAGACAGAAACACACACACAGAGAGAGAAGGAGGATGTAGAATAAGAGGAAGAAGAGGAAGAGACAGTATCAAGATGGTGACATATATTAGAGTGAAACACTTACATCTTTACATATTTATACCAAGGATTTGAAGGCCACCTTGAAAGACTTTTTTCTTCAGGGCCTCCAGGAGGAAGAACCAACTTACCAATACCTTCATCTTCAATCTCTGACCTCCAGAACTGTGAGAAAACAAATAGCTTTCGTTTGAAGTTACATAGTCTATAGTGATTTCTTTTGATACCCCAGTGCATGGGTGATGATCATTGTAGTAGACATACCACACCTGACAGATGGACAGAGAACAATCTGAAAGGACCAGAAGAGGCCAACTTAAAAGAGACTTGGTTATCAACAGACCATTGTCTTCACAACTCTTATTCTGGAAATCCCAGGTGAAGCCTACACAGAATGCCCAGCATAGTTTCTGCAGTGAACCATGTTTCCTTGAGCATATTGGGAGTCACTGGGCCACTGCCCTTAGCCTGGAAAATGTAGCAGGATGTCCCTTTATACCCCTTACTTAATTGCAGTCATAATAATCTTGTGATGGGTTGGGGCTAGGCATTGTGAAATGATGTTCCAGATTTTTTGGGGCTATTTTTCCCCCTGATTGTATTGTTTATTAAGGGCAGAAAAAGAAAAGTTTACTAATGATGTGGCTTTTTTTTTTTTTGTCATCTGCTTGATGAGAAACCTCTGGCTTCTTAGAGCTCATTAAGTCTGTATTGTGTTAGGTCACTCCAGTTTTGAGAACGCAGCATGCCGGGCTGGTTTACCTGGAGATTTTGGGCTTCTACCAAAAATTTTAGAAAGAAGCCTCACACTACTAATTGCAAAACAAACATCTTCAGCTCATGTGCAGCAGGCTTACTTGGCCAATATTTATATTCCTGGGGAAGAGAAAGAACATTTGTTAATTGTCTACTGTGCATCAGAGTTAAAAAAAATCATTTTAGTTACTCTTCAGACCAGGCCAAGGAAGCAGCACTATGATAGCCATGTATCGATAGGGGGTCTGGGTCTTGAGTGGTGGACTAATGTGTCCAGGCATGCACACTACGTGGGAGAGCTGAGTCCCACCCAAGCAAGCTACTCTTGGTCCTAACAAGCTTTTTCTATGAGGAAATTTTTATATCAAAGGTAAGCTTAGAAGTCCTGATGTCTGGCTGTAGAGCTCCTGTGAACCACTGTTGGTGCCAGTTGTGGGATTTGAACTCAGGGCCTGGGCACTGTCCCTTAGCTTTTTCACTCAAGGCTGGCACTGTACCACTTGAGCTACAGCTCTACCTTTTGGCTTTTTTTGGTGGTTAATTGGAATTAAGTGTCTCACAGATTTTCCTGCCCAGGCTGCTTTGAACCACTATGATCTTCAGATGTCAGCCTCCTGAGTAGCTAGGATTATAGACATGAGCCAGTAGAGCACAGCATGATTAGATTGTTTAATCTTGGCATTTAACTCTTACTTAGAATGATAGGATCACATCTTGTGAGGATGCAAGTTACAATATTATGTATTAGTCAGGATAGTATAGGTCTTTGCTACAGTAACAAATTTTCCCTGATAAACATCAGGGGGATATGTTGTAGATTGGATAACAGGAGTGGAGAGAGTTTCTCCTCTTCAGTCATTCTACTGACCTGGCTGATAGGGTGCTCACTGCCTAGAACATTATCTCAGGAGAGGAAGAGCGGCTTTGTTGGCTTTTCTGATCTTCACATGAAGTGTGATAGGTGTCACCTTCCCCACCTTCCACTGACCAAAACTAGTTATGTAGCTTCTCCTTACCTGGGAAATGGTGGATGGTAGAGATGGTGTAGTCAGATGAGTACCACTGTCAGCCACAATTAACACAGGGCACCCTGTTGATGACAAACTCACTGAATGAGTGAAAGGCCAATTGACTCAGTGAGAAAATAGAGCCTTGGGCTGGGAAGGTGGCTCAGTGGTAGAGTGCTTACCTTGCATGCATGAGGCCCTGAGTTTAATTCCTTAGCACCACATAAGCAAAAAGAAAAAAGCCGGAAGTGGCACTGTGGCTCAAGTGGTAGAGCGCTAGCCTTGAGCTGAAGAGCTGAGGGACAGCGCCCACGCCCAGAGTTCAGGCCCCACAACTGGACCCCCACCCCCCAAAAAAGAAAAAGAAAATAGAGCCTTGAGCTCCTCAGAGTGAGATGGTGTTTCTCTGTCTCTCTCACACCATGCTGTGTACTAGTTATTTTCTTGACACTGGGCAGGAGCTGGTTGAGTTGAATGAATGAGGCAATTTAAAGTTTACTCTGCAGTAGTAAAGGGATTATCACCTTTGAAACATTTTCCTGGTTGGGGTTGGTGGGGGGGGAGTGTCTCTCTAGACACAGTGGCAGTTAGTAGTGTGAGATTAGGCTTCTCAACTGGGGTTGGAATCAGGGTTGGAATTTAGTTCCTGCACTTGCTTGTGCTATTTTGAAATAGTTACCCTTGTAACTTAGTCGTCCTGAGTCTCAGTTTTCCTGTCTATAACACAGTTGGGTAGAGGGTCATAGAGAAGAAATGCCTGATTTTCAGGGCCATGAGGGTCTTCTAGCAAGTAATTATGTCAAATGGGGTGGTTTAACTAAATAAGCTATCTATCTATCTATCTATCTATCTATCTATCTATCTATCTATCTATCTATCTATCTATGTCAGTTGTAGGACTTGAACTCTGGGCTGGGTCCCTCAGTTCTTCAGCTCAAGGCAAGCATCTACCACTTGAGCCACAGCGCTACTTTTGGTTTTCTGAGTGATTTATTGGAGCCCGGGGTTGGCTTTGAACCATGATCCTCAGATCTCAGCATCCTAAGTAGCTAGGATTACAGGTGTGAGCCACCAGCACCTAAATAAAGTTTATCTAAATAAAGCTTATCTCTCCTACTTCCGTAGGACAGAAGTCTGAAGTTAGAGTGTTTGCAGGGTTCCTTGGTCCTCAAGAGCCTCTCTCTTGAGTTCTTGGCTTGCTGGAAATACTTGGGATTCCCTGCCTTGCAGTTGGATGACTTGACCCTGACTCCATCTTCACCTGGCATTCTTCCCTATGCCTGAATCCCAAGTACCTTCTCAGCTGGACGTTGGTGGCTCACGCCTATAATCCTAGCTTCTCAGGAGGCTGAGATCTAAGAAATGTGGTTCAAAGGCAGCCTGGGCAGGAAAGTCCACCAGACTCTTATCTCCAATTAACCAGAAAAAGCTAGAAGTGAAGCTGTGATTCAAATGGTATAATACCAGCCTTGAGCAAAAAAGCTGAGACAGCACCAGCACCCAGGACCTTAATTCACACACACACACACACACACACACACACACACACACACACACACACACACACACACACGTGCATACACAGTTCCTTCTCCTTTACCAGGATACCAGTCCTTGGATGAGGATCTGCTCTGGTCTACTATGATCAATTCTTACCTACACTCATCTTCGAAGGCCCCTTTTCCAAAAAAGGCCATACTTCCAGGTATTGGAGGTTAGCCTTTGAAAACATATTTTCAGGGGAACTCAGTGCTTTTCACCTCAACAGTAAAGAACTAGTTTAGCACTCATATTCATCTAGCCTTTAGTATGTCATAGTTTCCATTGCTCTTTTTCTGTAGGGTGGTTGGAAAAGCCGGCATGAAGCTTTCTAACTAAATTTTGCTGTCTTTTCAGACCTTTAGGTTATTGCATCAATAAACCAGAGCAGTTTCTGTTGTCCTTTGGAAATAAATGCACATTTTGAGTTGCAGTATGTGCTTTTCTAGGCTCCGTGTAAGAGCTGCTATGCATCTCAGTTACAGAATAACACTGGGCATTGCAGTGACTTTAGCCCAGTGCTGTCTTGGTTTCCTTCAGGCCCTTTTTGTCTTGCTTAACGATGCAAAAACAGAAAGTACACACAAATGGTTACCCAAAAAAAGGCATGTTCTGATTGCTTCTTTCACCTCCAGGGCCCCGTACTGCAGAAGCTTATTCACTGCAAAGCAATAAGAGCTCTAAATTTCCTGCCTTTATATATTACAGCCCATATTATAGCCAAACACGGCAAAATTAATCGTGGCCAAGGCAGACAAGACAGGGAAAACCCATAATGGTTTATCATATTTTGTAGGCTTTTTGAGGCCATAAATTTAAGGCATACAGGAATTGTATTTATTCCTTAGGTTTTGCAAATTGGTCATGCTTTCTTTCCCTGATGACGATGGCTTTTCTAGACAACAGGATCATGCATTTAGTATAAAGGGATGGGGGCGGGGGTGGGAGGAGGGTAGTAGTGGATGTTCCCAGGGCCACAGACTCCTGTAGAGTTTTCCCTGTCAAGTTCTTTAGTGACATGACTGTTAATAGCTAAATTATTAATGGAGATTTGCTAGAGAAGGGAACTACTTCTGACGATTGCTTCTCCTCTTACATCAGCTCTTTAATAGCTGCAGTTGTAAAAGCCACATTCCATGGAGCTGTTCATAAGTTGCATAGGTGTGTGTGTGTGTGTGAGAGAGAGAGAGAGAGAGAGAGAGAGAGAGAGAACCTCTGATTTAAAACCACTTGCTTTCATGCATATATGTCTAAAACTTTGTGATGAGGGAATTTATATCTAGCAGTGGGAGCTGGCTGAAGAAAGGAAATTGCCCATGATGAGATTGTCCTGAGACTTCTTCATCAGGTCCTTTCAGTGTGAATGGCAATGCCTCTGTGTGAAGCCTGAAATTCTCCTTAAGGAGGGTTTTTCTAGATAATACTAAAGCAATTTCAGGCACAAGATTCTAGGATGGCTGCATGAAAATAGGTTCCACCCTGATGTGATTGCCTTTATTCCCCCTTTCAAAGCAAAAACCCACGAACTGATAGTTGTTGTTGTTTTAAAAAAATCACAGAATGGTATAACAACTCTTCTTGTGACCCCGTAGCTCACAGGTTTAAGCTGTTGACAGTGACCCATAGGAATACATTTGTACATCTTCACAAAAATTTGTATATGAATGACTAATCATAATCCTTATAAAAGCCAAGAAGTGAATGCTTTGTCATTAGATGAATGGATTAGTAAAATATGGTCTATATATTACAACAGAATGATGTTTAGCCACGCAAAGGAAAAGATGACTTAGTACATACTACAATCAGGGGAACCTTACAAACAGCTGGAGTGAAGGTCATCAGTTACTAAAGATCACACAGCTTATGATGACACTTCGAATGTCCAGAAGGGGCAAATCTGCAGAATAGAAAGTAGATTGAAGGGTTTCCTCAGGTTGAAGGGTAACGGCTTGGGGGAAAAAATGAGGAGTGATTGCTGATGGGTATGGGGTTTCTATTTTGGGTGATGAACTGTTCTAGAGTAGATTGTGGTAATGATCGTATAACTCTGTGAATATACTAAAAGCCATTGAGTTGTACTCTTTCAATGGGTGAATTGTAGGGTATGTGAACCTTATCCTTAATAAGGCTGTAAAAAACCACATTTACATTGCAAATGAGAACATCTATATAAAGTTAAATCAAAAGCCACTCTTTCTAGGTCTAATACATACTGATTTATTCTAATCTATTCCATTTCCTATCTTTAAAAAGTTGCTGGACGTGATCTATCATGTTAAACCCATAATCTATACTTTTGTTGATTCTGCTGTATTTTATAGATGAAAAACTGTATTTTATAGAAGAAATAGGGGTGAGGCTACTCAATTTATTAGTGACTGAGTTGACTACAGTTGAGGTCTTCTGACTTTCATTTCCTTATGTCATCAGGAGGCTGTATATTTATTTTAAAAGACGAACAAATATCAGGATTAAGAAAAGGTACTGGTTGGCCATGCACAGATGGTTCATACCTGTAATCCCAGCTACTCAGGAGGCTGAGATCTGAGGATTGTAGTTTGAAGCCAGCCTGGCAGAAAGCTCCGCGAGACTCTTACCTTCAATTAACTACCAAAAACCTGGAAGGGGAGCTGTGCCTCAAGTGGTTGAGCACCAGATCAGCCAGATCAACCCCTTCCCCGCCTCCCAAAAAAGCCAAGTAAGAATAGAAGGTCCTGAGTTCAAGCCCTAGTAATGGTGTGTGTGTACTTTTGCATACGCACACACTTGCATGCATGTGTGTACACACACATGCACAGAAAAACAACAAAAAACTCGCTTCCCTGTAAACCCCTTATTGTTGGGCCCTGGGGTAATTAGAAAAGCTCAAAACATAAAAGGATTGGTTTCTTTTGGCTTTGAATGTACCACACAGCTCTTTGCCCACATTATAGAGGAGGTCCTGCTCATTTATTTTTCAGGCAAAGGTGCTATTTTCTCATGACTTTCAAGTAATAACATTCAAAATTTCTAGCTGTTTGCTATTTAGATGACCTGGCTGCTAGCCCTTCTACTGAAAGTAAAATTGGAGGTTGGGGATAACATAAAATTTGGAACTACATATGGGAAATGAGGGGGAAGGAAGAGCTGCTGTTTCTCTGTAGATCTCAAATCAACCAGTTTGTGTCAGTTAATTGTTCCCTGGCTGGAGATGCAAAGAAGAGAATGTTGCTGGAGTGCAAATGGGGAGGTGACTGAAGAGAGTGAGGTCCAGAGAGGTCCCTGGTTAATCCAGATGTGTGGTGTATTTTTAGTAGGGAGAAGATTCATTTCTGAGGAATGCTGAGTTGATTCAGATCTGCTCCCTCCCCCCTCCCAATTCCCCTTCTAGTGTCTTAAAGTCCATTTCATGGCCAACACTTTTGTTTATTTTTTTTTCTCAACCACGGTTTGCTTAGCATTTGGAAGAACATTCTACCTCCCTTGTTAACTTTATGCGTAAATTTTTGCTTGTCTCCAACAGGACCACTTCCTTTGTTTAAAGAAAAAAAATGGATGGATAGATTTCAGTATTTTGGGGTCTTCTCCCCTTCCAAATTCAGTACTGGTTAGAGGGGCCCATATCAGGGACAAACAGCCTCTCTTTAGTTAGGGGTCTGAACTGAGAGTTGTAGGAGCAAAAGTAAGAGGCCTGTTCTTCCTATAGGTTGGCCCCTAGTTGGGCTGTGGGGCCCCCTTCTTAACTAAGAAGGAAATTTTGTCATTGGATGCTTTCCATGGTGACGATCAGAGTCCCTGTATTTCAGTGTCAGGTGGAGGAGGTCTCTTCTTGGATCAAGAGTTGATGTCCTTCCCCATCAGGGGAAAGGGTCAAGGACAAAGAACACAACCCTTCAAATCAACAATAGTAGTTCATTGGTTTTGGTAAAATAGTTTCAGCCCCTTGCAGGGTCCTGATCTGGTTCAAACTCCTCCAAAATTTCAGCACAGCTGCTAACACACTGGTGACCCTTGGCAGACTACTAGGTTTAAGTCCTCTATTTGGGAACACCTGAACCTGTTTCCTTATTGGTCATATGAGGAGTGTAATGCTTTGGCCTCATGGGATGATGGTCAGCTGAAAGAGAGATAATTAATATCTGCACTGCACTTAGTAGACAGAATGGTCCATGATAGGTCCTTAAAAGAGGATTTTTATGATTAGGTAGAAACTTTGCATTTTCATTTCCCATTTGACAGATAAGGAAACTGAGACTCCAGCAAACTGATAGGCCAGGATTTTATATAGCCACAAAATGGTAAGATCAAGACTTGAGTTGAGATCTGTCTTGACTATCTTTTTTTTTTAACCTCTGTCTCTCCTTGCTTATCTAATAGATGATCACAGAGATGTCTTGTGGCAAGGACAAGACAAGAAGGTCTCTCAAAGGGACTTGATTCATCACAGTGACTTCAAGCAGCAAGCTCAGTGGGTTTGCTCATGTTAGCATGGAGCTGCCCAAACTCTTGTCTTTTCCTCTTCTAACCTTGAATCATTGAGGCTGAGGAGGTGTTTTTTCATCTCCTTTTTTTTTTTTTTAAGACCTCTGAGTTTTACTTGTGCAAATCCGTTACTCCATTTCACCTTTTGTTTCTGTTGTCAGACACTGTGATCTGTCTACTAGGATGTACCTGAGAAGCGGACTACATACCTTCAGTGCAGATTGATTCTCTGTCAGCCATGGTATAGGCCCTGTGTATCAGGCTGTGTGCTCAGCTGGGTGAAGTGACTAGTGTCTGTGGAGCAGATTAATTTTTTTAAAAGATATAGTTTTATTGTTGTTATTAAGATGTTGTACAGAGGGATTACCATTCCATAAGTCAAGTAATGAGTACAATTCTTTTTGGACAATGTCACTTGTTCCTTCACCTTCCCTCCGTTTCCCCTTTCCGTCCTTGCCTACAAGTTGCACAGTTCATTCATGTCTACTGAATACCATGGCTGCATTTTGTTTACCCTTCCTCCCTCCATTTTTACACTCCCCTTTATTCCCCTAAAAAGACCCCCCCACCCACCAAAAAAAGAGCGAAAACAACAACAAAGCCCATGTTTCTATTTCCTGGAATATTTCAATAAATAGTATTTTAAATCTTAAGAGGAGTTATACCTTTGGGTTCCTTCCTTAAGAATATCCTCTTTAGTCTGCCTAGTCTTGTATAAGTTATCATGTCCAGTTGTATTTTAGATCTAGCTTCCACACATGAAAGAAAACATGCACCATTTGTCTTCCTGAGCTTGGCTTATATCACTTAACGTGATTTGTTCTAGGTCCATCCATTTCCCTGCAAAAGACATAATATTGTTTTTTCTAATGGATGAGTAATAGAAAACAAAATCAAAAAAGAAATAATCCTAGACTGACCCTCTGAAGAAGACCATCTTTGGAAAATACCCTCAGACAGGTCAGAGACGTGAGTCGAGGGGTCTGTGGTTTGTAAAGTCTGCGGATAACTAATTGGGTCTTGATCTGATGGCTCTGGGAATCTTTGGACTCTGTATAGTAATAGTAATAGCAGTTTAAAGTAGACTCATTACTGGTGCAGTTATTACTTTTGTTCAGAATGGCCTATCCAAGTCAGGCCCTATTAAATGCGGCAATTTAACTGACACTTAGTGCCTTCGGAGAGATAAATTATCCTTTGGCCTGGTCACCTCCACTTTGAAATGTGATCATTGGGGTATCCCTGGGAGAGTGGTTGGGACAGAAACATTTGTTCCTAGGAGTCCACACATTCATTCAGCATAGCAGCCAGCACTGTGGCCTGACAGTCCCTGTTGCTCTTATCTATGATGAAAATGCAGAGGATGTAGATTCTGCAGTGAGGGAGACATTGATTGATGCCTACTGTGTGTAAAGCCCTGGGAGAAGAATAATGCTGGATGGTGCCAGGGAGTCAGTTACCTGGGCTCATCCTAGACCCGATGTACATCCTACATGTGCCATGAAGGTAGTAATAGAAGAGGGTAGGTTGGAGGAGCTTTGTATTGGAGTTAGCATTAGCAGTCCTTGAAGGATGCCTCTGTCCTGCCATGTTGGCTAGGCAGAGAGAATTAGGCCTTGAGCTGGCAAGGTGGGGGCATGTTCAGAGGATCTGAGCAGGCTCCTCCTCCGCCATGAAGCAGGAGGTGTGATGTGAACACTCATGTCTGAGCCCTTAGCACTGGGTCCTTTGGGTTCAAGGGAAAGCTGGCTGCTGAAGTGGTAGGACTGGTTTGCCCAGATTTTGTGGGCTGTTCAATGGAACCTTCCCTGTTCCTCATCAGTAGATCACCTGGAAAGGAAGATTACAGTTGGAAGGAGACCTTGGAATAGAAAAAATGGCTTCAAGGAGCGTCTGGTTAGGTTTAAGTCTTTATTTTCCATTTAGATAGAACATCTGTTAAATTTCCAAATTAGGATGACCTGTACTACGAAATGGTCCTGGTTGTGTGTGTGTGTGTGTGTGTGCGTGTGTGTGTGTATGTGTGTACCTTCCCTGTGTGGTGTGTGTGTGTGTGTGTGTGTGTGTGTGTGTGTGTATGAGAGAGAACCTTCCCTGTTCCTCATCAGTAGATCACCTGGAAAGGAAGATTACAGTTGGAAGGAGACCTTGGAATAGAAAAAATGGCTTCAAGGAGCATCTGGTTAGGTTTAAGTCTTTATTTTCCATTTAGATAGAACATCTGTTAAATTTCCAAATTAGGATGACCTGTACTACGAAATGGTCCTGTGTGTGTGTGTGTGTGTGTGTGTGTGTGTGTGTGTGTGTGTGTGTGTGTGTGTGTGTGTGTGTGTGTGTGTGTGTGTGTGTGTGATGATACTAGGGCTTGAACTCAAGGCCTGAAGCTCTTGCTTTGTTTCTCATGCTCTACCACTGAATCAAACCTCTGGATTTTGGGTGGTTGGAAATAAGAAAATTTCAGGGTGTTTTCTGTCCAGGTTGGCTTATTACTGTGATTCTCAGATCTCAGCCTCCCTAGTTGCTAGGGTTCTAGGAGTGAGCCATAGGCACCCGGCTTGGGAATTCTCTTAATAGAGCTCTATGTATACATTTTTGGGCAATTTCTTTATCAAACAATATCTTTTAATTTAGTAACTGTAGGAAATGTTCTCTTCCAAAAGCCCTACCTGCTGTGACTCACTCTTTGACAAACCTGTGATGGGTTTGCCATGATAAAAATTCTAAAGCATACCTTTATTACTGTTCTTACTGTCTCAGAAAATATTCATTTAGGGGTAGTGGCTGATGTCCACAGTCCTAGTACTCAGGAAGTGGAGATTGAAAGGATCATAGTTAAAAAGTGGACCATGGAGGTTTGAGCCTATGAAATCAGCTAAGAGGGAGGCATAGGTAACAGGATCAAGACCTGTGAAAAAAAGCACAAGATCCTACTTGAAAAATAACCAAAGCGAAAAAGGGCTGGGGGCATAACTCAAGTGGTAGAATACCTTCTTAGCAAACATGAAGCCCCAAATTCAGTCCCTAGTATTGAAAAGTAAGTAAATAAGATAGACTTAAATAGAAGAAACTAAAAATCACCAATATATTACCCTTTTAGCCATGTTCTGTATGTGCATGTATGTGTAGTTTTTAAGTCCCCTCCCCCCATGGTAGATAGTGAACCTCTTTCAATTAGCTAAAGGATTTTTCTTATTCTTAGTTTTTCTTCAGTCTTCTTTACCCCAGCCCTCTGGATGGAAGTAATTATTAATCACTTTGTTTTATGCAAAAAAAATTGTGGAAAGAATTGTTTTTTGACTAGTCTCCCAACCAAGAGCGATATTCTAATGGTGATTTATTTTTTCCAAACCACACAGTGCCAGCCTTCTTGGGGAGTAGTTTTCTTCCTTATCAGTTTTAGTGGTTGGATAGAACTCAGTCTAGTAGATGTTCCATACTTTGTTTGGGCATTTTCTGATGTTGGGCACTGATGATGTTTCCTATTTTGTCATAAGCATCACTATGGATGACATGTCATAGCTGCCACATACAGTCATTTCTTTGATCAGAAGAAGTTCCAGAAGCCCACCTCCCTTGAATAGCTGAGCAGAGATAGCCACCTCTGGCACTGGCTTCTGTAGGGGATGAGCTTGATGGCTGACGGCGGTGTAGTTGTGTTGTCATCGGTGTCGTTGTGTTGTCATTTCTTCCTCAGCATCATTCTCATTCCTGTTGGGGTAGAAAGCTCTGCATCTTTCTGCTGTGGTCACCACTCAGCTTGGAGAGGAACATGTGTTCTTTTACTGGGCTTCTGGTCAACCAGTTGACATAATCTCCCCTGTGAGGTTTTTGGCCTGACTTTGTCCCCATCCAGCATCCCCACAGGTCGTAATCAGCCTTCCTGAGGCCCAGACTGGGCAGGAGGGATAGGCTGTCCACTAGAATATCCCCTAGCTTAGTACAGTGAACTAAGACAAGCTATTGAGAGATCAGAAGTCCAGACAAACGGCTTTCAAATGAGTTTTGACTTGGCTTGCTCAGGGTCCCACAGTGCACCTCTTCCCAACATTTTTCCCTTTCTAGTAGAACAGAATAAGAGAAACTGCTTTAATTATAATCAGCATTTATGCCATAGAAGTTTAACAGGCATTGTACAGATTTGTTGTTTTAGAACAACTCTTTCCTACCCAGGATTTTCCAACTTTATTCATCAGCTCTCTGCACTGAATAACCCTGAATAGGCTATGAGGTTAGCATTGTATTTTTGTTAGGTAAAAACCATACACATTTCCAATTACGACAAAGAATGTGCAATTTCCTGAAGTCGGGATTGAGGTCATAACCCTAAGCATTCAAGAATTCCAAGCATAATTAATCCATCAAATTATGACTACAAAGAGGAAAAGCCCTATCAATATGAGATGTTCAGGGGGGGTGGCCTGGCTGTGACAAGTCCCCTCTTCTGATAAGATATACTTGATCTTAATGGACCAGGCTGGCCCAAGCAGCATCTCCTACCAGTGAATGTGCCTTTTCTGAAAGTCACCATCTTCTGGCACCCTTTTCTGATTTAGTATGGACAACACACAGATAGCTGCCATGAGCGTGTGACCCACTGCTTTTCTTCGGATGACCTATGCTTTCTCAGCCTAGATTTCCTGCTGAAGGCCAAGCTCCCTTAGTCAGGAGGCCTGGGAGTTTTCTAAACTGAATCTAGTTAGAGAGGAAGAAGGAATATCAATTCGATTTTCAGATAAAAGAGTCATCCTTCTTAGGAGCAATGGCATGTTTTCCATGTCTTTGTCCCCATTCTACAGAGTTACTTTCCTAAGTACCTATACTGGTTTGGCTTTGATCACATAGTGTCCCTTTGCCTAGCAATGGTAGGACCCCTGGTTAGAGGTCCCATTACATTATGGCTATACAGAAGTAATTCCAACAGAAGACAAAGTGGATGCAGGTAACTTAGTAAACCGCTGCTGGTGTGTGTGCACTATGGATGTGACCTGAAAATGGCTCTCTCTCCTTACCCTGCTGGAAAAAATGGGTTTGAGGACCATTTAATGGGTGTCACCATCAAAGTGCTGGTCCAAGCAGTTTTGACCTGTTTAGTTATATTTTCTCATATTAGTTGTATATATTAGTTGTGACCAGAGTGGTTGTTAACTCATAGATTAGGGGCAAAAGCTCTGAGTTCTGGAGGTAAAGATGATGGGTTAGCTTTTTGGCCCTGCTAATTTCTGGCTAGATGTTCTCCTCCTTTTCCTCCTCCTCCTCCTCCTCCTCCCCCTCCCTCCTCCTCTTCCTCCTCCTCCTCATTACCACCATCATAATCATTCTGTGTTTATTTTCAGGGCCTTACCCTCACTAGGCTTTCTTAGCTTTCTTGCTCATTGCTAATTCACTACCACTTGAGCCAGTGGCTCCAGTCTAGCATTTTGTTTTCTGGTTAATTGGACGTGGAGCCTCAGAGACTTTTCTGCCTGGGCTGGCTGTGAACCACATCATCTGAACCTTAGCTTCCTGAGTAGCTAGGATGATAGGTGTGAGCCACTAGTACCTAGCTAGCTTTTTAATCCCTCCCCCCCCCCAATCCATTGGCTGACTGTATTGACAAGATAAAGATTGGTTACATGTTGAAGAAAACATACAATGCGAAATACAGAAAAAGTTCCATCTCCTCTCCCACCCTCCCTTGCCCACCCCTCACCCCCCAAATATTCATCATCGTGATTTGGTTAGAACAGAGCTCAGAGGTACCTAGCTATCTCAAAAAAAATTTTCTTTTTCTGGTACTAGAGTTTGAGCTGAAGGCCTCTTGATTGATCACTCAGATGATACACTACAATTTGAACCAGGCCTCTAGCCCAGCTTTTGGGCAGTTATTTTGGAGATGGAATTCTTTGGACTTTTCTACCCTGGTTGGCCTTAAATGGTGATCCTTTAGATTTTAGATTCCTAAGTAGCTAGGATTACATGTATAAGCCACAGGTGCTGGACTTGGCTAGATGATCTTGACCTTTCTCATTTTCTCAGCCTTGGTTTTGTATGTATGCAGTAGAGGAAGTGAGACACCTCCCAGAGTTGTGGCAAAAATGACATGGGCAGCCTTGGTGGTAGCCTCTGGTGGCTCTGAGCTGGGAATGGAGGAGGTGGGACATGGGAGGGGTGATAGTATGTATGGTGTTATTTTCTCCCTTTCCAAATCCCATTGGTCATCTCTGGCTGGTTGTCTCAGCAGTTGGTTGTCTTGCAGCTCCTTGAGCCTAGGATTGTGAGGTTTAGAGTCACAGATCAGAGTTTCCAATGGTGTGATCATGGATAAGTAGGTCAACTCTCTGACCTCTTGTTTACTTCTCTGTAAAGTTGCACTGGTATAGTGATGAGTACTTAGCTAAGTGCTTGGACAGGGCTCAGTTACTTAGGGTAGACTCTCCCATAGCTAATGTTCATGGAGTTAGATACCACATCTGGGGGCATCTGTCCTGCTTCAGCTGGCAATGTCTCTCTCTTGCAGAAGCAGAACTTTTAGCACAAGAGGGAAGACATGTTGCCTTTGCCTTGGTGGAGGTTATAGCCTTATGGGTTCCATTTTATGACTTGATTTGGGTCTGTCTGTCCTAAGCCTCACACAGGAGGACTCAGTGCCTCTCTGAATCTACAGGGAGAAAGTTAACAATTCTAATCCCAGGAGCTCTGGAAAAGCTTTGGAAAAAAGACCCACCTACTCAGCAGGCATTATTTATTTATGCTTTAATCTTTGTCAATTACTCTTGAGTTTCTTGATGCTCTCCAGAAAGCCAGGGAATAAGTGGAAGTTGTACATGCACCCAAGGTAATTAATGCACTTTCTACTAGCCAGGCAACATGTAATTTGCAGGAATGTGTGTCAAGACCCGCCCCTGCTAAATTTATACCCTGTAATTTACAACGTATGCTGGCATTGAATTGGTAGATTGGTGAGACTAGCTTACCTGTTTTGCAATTATATCTGCTGGCTGGTATTGCAAGGTTGAGTAACTGTGGGGAGAGGGGAGATTTCAATCACTTAAGTAAATTAGAAGTGGCTCCTGGGACCCATTGAAGATGGCCCTCTGGCAGGGGAGGCTGGTTAATCATGTTTCCTTTGTGCAAACTTGAGAGCTGCTACTGTCTGAGAAGGCGGAAGGGAAGGAGGAAAGGGAAGGGACAGGTAAGGAAAGAGAAGGGAGAGATGAAGAAAGAAAGAGAAGGGAGAGATGAGGGCATGTGTCCCCAGGGATGAGCTACGGCTTGGAAGGACTTTCTACCACCTCCCCCCCTCAGACAGTCCTGTGGAAAAGGAAAACACAAGACTAATATAACAGAAATGGTTTTTATGGTCTGTTTTATGAGCTGCATCGGCCCTAATAATTGGCTCTTGGGGAGACTCTTGTTAGTTTTTAAAACTGGAAATCACTTGTCAACGTCGGCAGACCAGTGATTTTTCTAAAACACACATACACACACACACACACAAAAAAAAAAAACCCTCATAAATTTTATTTTTTGGGGGAAGCACACAGGAGAATCTCATAGGATAGCCTCTTTTTCTGGCTAGTGCTGAAACAAAGATGAGATATGGTCAGATTTGCCCATGTCTTCTTTGTGTGTGGCCAGGTAATAGAATCCAGGAAGAAATGGCATAAAGTTTATGCAGACTCAGCTCTGATCTAAATCCCTGATTCTCAATTTACTTCACGTCACATTGGGCAGACTACTTAACCTCCCTGAGTGGCCTTTCCTCATTTGTGAAATGGAGCTAATGATACCTTTGATTGAAGCTGTTATAAATATTAGATGTTTGTAAAGGGGCCTGGCATGTGGAGAACATCCGACCAATGGTAATTATCATCAGTGCCATTTATATTAGGGAGAGCATTATTTGTCAAGACTGCTTGGCCACGGAAACCAGGCAGAATGGGTAAAAATATTGGATTGAATCCTATGTTCTTTGGTGGTGGTGGTGGGGGAACAAAGATGTGGATTAAAGACTGGGCTGTTGATGAAAATGGGGTAATTGCCTAAGGAAAGCCTTAACCATCATGACTCCAGGGTTCATGGAAGATGGAATATTCTTGTTTGACCTTGGGACCTATAAATCAGAAAATGTAAAGAGAATTGGGGAACTCAATTTACTCAAAAGGTGGATGTAGGAGGAAGGAGGTCTGAGGCCAGCCCTGGAAAAGTTCCATCAAGACCCTAGCTGAAAAGCAAACTAAATGCACAAGGACTGGGATGTGGCTGAAGAGGTAGAGTGCAGGCCTAGTGAGTGTGAGATTCTGAGTTCCATCCTTAGTACTGAGGGATTAAAAAACCCAACAGCAACAGGAATTTAGAATCTGTGGGAGGCAGAGTCTTTCTCCCAGAAATTTGTTGAGCATAGCTTTAAATGATCTTATTGCAAGTAGGGAATTTTCATTTTTTCCCCTCCAATTTGGGGACAATTCCATAAATGCCTAAGACCTGGGGGCGGGAGAGAATGTGTATTTTCTGCAGATGTGTGTATGTGTGTGCTATGTCTACTCCTGCTAAATATTTATGGGCTGCCAGACAATAACTGGGAAAGGCTTGTGTTTAACTGGCTAAATATTAATAAGCATATTTAAAAGAATTGAAGCCTTTGTTTTGTCTTTTAAAGAAATGAATCTGTTCTTATTCACTGGGTTTCGGCAGGAAACTTTGCAGAGAGGAAGAAGGACAGCCTTGTTTGCCTTGTAGAATTTCCAGCTTGGACTTGGATTTCCACTGAGGCCTTGGTTTTGAAAACATGTTTGTACAGCAGTATTACCACTGTGGAGATGAGAGCAGTCTCTTACAGCTTTAGTTATGAAAATAATATATGCAGCGCTTTTATTCTTTCTAGTTGGCCATGCTTTTTTACCTACCTTTTTTTTCCTTCCAGGTAGGACAGTGCGAGCTGTTTTCTTTCTTTGTTTTTGTTTTCTATCTTCTCTAGCACTCTAAGATCAAGGTTCTACAATGCGCCTGTGCTCTTATCCTGGCTCCTTGGTGCTCTCCGATGTGGGTTTTGTACTGTTCGAATGTCCAATCCTTTCTCGATTTCCATCTGAGCTGCTTCTGACACTTTCTCCTGGAACTTCTGGGATGATTTCATCCCTTATCTTGGCAGTGATATCTAGGAAAACTTCTTTTTCTGCTGAGAATGGTCCCTTTTGCTTCATTAAATCAAATGCTTCCAAACTGTGGTTCAGAGGCTCTGGGTTGGAAGCAGTTGTAGGCAGGGCTTTTACTAAGGCTACTTTGTCTGCCTGTCTGTCTGGTCTGTCTATCTGGTAACCTGGCTGGAAAGAAGGTGAAGGAAATCAAGAGGGGGACTTTCCTGCAGCTACTTTTCACTTCACATAACTGAAAATGTGGCTCCATTGGGACAGAGATGATTCCTCCTGCCAAAGGTTTGTGTTGAAATGTATCATGCAGTATCTGGAAGATATCACTTCAGGCATAAAGGGTCTTCTACCTCCCTGTAATCCCTGTTTTGTATCCTCCCAAGGGAGGATACAAATGATATTCCAACATTGCTTGTTCTATTATTGATTTGCTTACACAAGGCTGAAGACATTTAATCCATGCTGCAAGTGCTGTGGATCACTTGTTTCTCTTGTAAGAGTTATATCTTCTTCTTCCTCCTCTTCTATCTCCTCCTCCTCCTCCTCTTTATACATCAAAAAGGTGGATCTATAAAAACATACTTTGCAAGAAAGATTTAGTCTTAAAAACCACCTCTTTACCAGAAATATGGAACCATTATCAGGAATTTTCTAGCTTTGTGTACACGGTTACTAAGATCTGATTCTACCTTTTACTTTTTTTCCCCAAGGTTTTAAAGATTTCAAGAAAAACTGGTTATGATTTTTGATGAGTGCTCAGACCTGGCAGGCTGTCAACACAGGAGATTGAAGAATATAATCTACTCTTTTGTCTGGATTATCAGGAAGCTAGAATCTGGAGCATATCTTCCTACCCCCCTGTCAGCCCCCCCCCCCCCCCCACTGCCTGTTACATTTTAGATTGTGTGTCCCTTGAACCAATGATGTTGAAGAAATGCAAAGCATTAGTCTGAGCAAAATATATAACTAGGACAGCAGACCTGCTGCCAAAAATACTGTCTGCTGTTTGCCGAAGTCCAATATTGATGACTTGAGTTGTCTCTGCCTTCAGCAAATAGAAGCTAAACATATTTGTTTAACGTTTGACCAGCCTTTCATAATATTTCTTGTTAGGAGAGGAATAGCTGGAGAAGTTACTAAGGTAAAGCTGATCTCTGTGATTCCCAAATAGATGCTTAAGTTTTTAAATTCTGCTTTCTTACTGTTTCCCGTTCAGAGTGTCTCTCTAGGCTGGGTGGCTAGGTTTAACCTACTTGAAGAATTACTCATTTCATGTCATTGTGCGTCAAGTCAAGTCCAAACTCCATTGCCAGGCTTTTAAATCCCTTCCCAATCTTACAGCCCTCTTTGTGTGGCCATTAACTATCATGACTCCATTTATCTCAGTGTTTCGTTTAAAATGTAGGTTGTCATTTTGCCCAAATGTAAAGCCAACCTGGTTGCAAATGATTTTTCTAAAGCCCTCAATGGTGTTTCTGTTGGAATACATTTCTCCCTTCTTTGTAATTCTTACATTTTCTTTCCTTCTCATTTCTGTTGTTTCTATAATTTCCAGTGTTGGTAATTAATGCTAGCTAATGCTCACTCCTCTTTTTGGTCAGCTGAAGCTTTCCTTGTGCTGCTTCTTCCCGTATGTTCCCTACCAAGTTGAGTATGGTGTTGAGTGAACAGATGAATCCAGTGAATGAAGCTTTACCCAAATGGACTACAATGTAAGACATGCATGCATATTGAACGTTAATATCTTGTTCTATGTACACAATTTGGCAACAAAATGTCATTGTCCAAGAGAGGCTGTCTCAGGCATTTTATTTTATTTTGTTTTTTTGGTATTCATTGCTCTGGTATTCCTGGCATTTTAGCAATGAGGATGAGGATCCCAGTTTCAGATTTAGAGCCCCCTGTGCATCTCCTCAGATGTGTAATTCAGTTAGTATGTGTGTATCAGAGGTTTGATCCCTTGTAGTACCCAATCTTGAGAAGGTGGAGAGTGAATCATGGGCAGTTGTAGCAATGTGTTCACAATAGGGTGGTCTGTCTTTGCTGTTTTACTGATACTGGGGTGATCAGTGGGAAACAGTTCTCTGGGGAGCCAGTTAGATCTTGATTTGCATCTAGTTCTCCCTCCCTGGTTTGTCCTCGTAGATCTCCATTTCTTCATTTGTAAAATTGGCATAATAGCTACTCTATCTATTGCAATGTACAGTAAAAGACTCACATAGAGTACCAGCACAGGCTATACCACAGAGTAGAGCCCTACAAATGGAGGTGTCATTTCTAGGTAAGCTCCAGTGCTTGTCACCAACATTGTATGATGTCATCATCTGTTTGCAGAGCTTTTTGAGAGAAGGTCTTCTTTATCTTGTCACCACCCAAGCTGACCTCCGGAGTGCTGAAATTACAAGTGTGAACCATCACATCAGGCTGCCTAGTTGATTTTATTTTGAAAAAGATGAATAACTTGATGCTTTTTGTCGAAAGTGGTTCCTTACTATTGATTTTCATTAGTTAATGTAGATTGCTTTCCTTTTTTCTCAAGTTGCTAGAGGTTAGGAATTCTGAGTAATATATCTCTATTTCAAGATGTAGACCTCTGGGAATTTGGAAACCTTAAAAAAAACATTAAGAAACAAGCAAAACTAGATGGAGAAGGTGGAAGGCAAACAAGCCCTGCTACTTTGGTGTGGAGCATGGAAATTCACATGATTTAAATTATAGGTTTTCCATTGTGGTTTTGAAGTTACTTATTAATTTTGAAATTAAAAAATACCTTATGTGGTATATATACACAATGGGATTTTACTCATCCATTAGAAAGAATGGTATTCTATCATTTATAAAGAAATGGAAAGACTTGGGGAAAATTACATCAAGTGAAGTAACTCAGGCACAAGAGAGACAAAGGTTCCGTGTTTTACCTTACATGTGGGAGCTAGATGTAGCTTACAAACTCCTAAGTAAATGTGTCGGGTAGGCAGTTTAGGGAGGATTTTTAGGGGCGATGAATGGGCCTAAAGAATTGATAATAGTCCACAAAGTTGCTTTGGGCTCTTTGTTTAGTGCTGGTTGTAGTCCTTTGATTGACAGATGCTATACTAGGAAAGGTTGGCTTGATTATTATATGGAAGATCCACACTCTAAGACAGAAAACTTGAGAGGAAGTCCTTCCTGCCTCTTTCTGCTCCCCTCATTGAATGTCCCCATGGCTTAAAAAAATTTCTTTTAACCTTTTTATGTGTTAGTCCTAGCTTGAATTTAGGGCCTTGTATGTCAGTCCCAGGGCTTGAATTTAGGGCCTTGAGTGCTGTCCCTAAGCTGCTTTTGCTCAAGGCTAACACTCCACCACTTGAGCCACAACTATACTTCCAGCGGTTTGGTAGTTTATTGGCAATAGGAGACTCGTGTACTTTCCTGCCTGCAGTCCTAAATTCTCAGCCTCCTGAGTAGCTAGGATTTCAGATGTGAGCCTGCTTCACAGTGGCATTTTTTTGGCACCCTTGTTTTCAACAAGGGTGCTTCAACAGCATCTATGCTGTATATACCACAAACCTGCTGGTAACTCAGCAGCTATCTGGGTTATCTGGTGTTAGGGTTTGGTACTAGCCAAGGATTTAGTCATCCAATGAGGATGTTGGGATGCATCTTCTGGGCATTAGAGAAGACTATTTTGCTGAATACAAATAGATGATGTTGCTGATGATGGTTGGTCATAGGTGTGAAGATCCCAGATTTTTGGTGTCTCCAACTAAGAGTAGAATGAGGACATACACTTAAATGTTAAGTGACAAAGCAAGAGGGAGATAGGAAAGAAGGTCTTGACCTAGATGGCTCAAAGCAAGGTTAAAGTAGGAAAGAGAAACATTTCATGCTCTCATGGAGGAAATGGGAGTTAAAGACTCAAAACTAGGGCTCAGTGGTAGAGTGCTTGCCTTGTATGCATGAAGCCCTGGGTTCGATTCCTCAGCACCACATAAGCAGAAAAAGCCGGAAGTGGGTGCTGTGGCTCAAGTGGTAGAGCGCTAGCCTTGAACTGAAGAGCTGAGGGATAGCTCCCAGGCCCAGAGTTCAGGCCCCACGACCTACCAAAAAAAAAAAAGACTCAAAACTAGCAGGTGTTACTGCGATATGTATGTATGCATACATGCATGTATGTATGTATGTATGCATGTATGTATGTATGTATGTATGTATGTGTTTCTGAGCTGGGAGAATCCACTTGGTGGTCTAACCACCCCCAACCTTTAGGCCACGGTTCTGAGTAGCCTAGATGGTATTACTTAGTATTCTAAAATGTGGAGGTAACTCTCTGCCTACTTTGATTTGGAGATAATAGATAAATAGCTTTAGGCCTTCCTTTCTTCAGAGGAGTCTCTATACAGGTCTCTACCCATTCATGGAAGGTTGCTAAGGTTTTGTTTTTTTTTTTTTACCATTTCAAAGGAGAAGGCAGTTTTAAATAATCAGCCGAGCATTCCACTTAATCTGTGGTTTCACTGTGCAAATATATCATTCTGAATTGCTTTTCTTTCTTTACAGTTTCCTATAAACTTTACATTTTTGTTTTTGCCAAAGAAAATAAAACTTTTTTTTTTTGGAGGGGAATGCTGGTACTGGGGTTTAAACTCTGCCTAGGTGCTATCTCTTAGCCTTTTGACTCAAGGCTGCTTTCTACCACTTGATTGACAGATTGATTTCTGGCTTTTTGGTAGTTAATTGGAAATAAGAGTCTTATGGACTTCCTTGCCCAGGCTGGCTTCCATCTCAGCCTCCTGCATAGCTAAGATCACTGGTGTGAGCCGCCAGCACCCTGCTAGAAAACTTCTCATTTTATAAAAGAAAAGAGAACTTGCAAACTAACCCATGGAAAGGTCAGAAGACCCTCTAAAGTTTCTGACAACCAGACATAGTCTTCGGAGCACTTGCAGGATGAGTTTGGGGGTACTGCAGCTGGATGGACCTGGCCTCTAGAAGAGGCATCCCATGTGTGGGTCAGGCTCATTTTGGAATGGAACAGAAGTTTTGAATGCATCCCCCAGTCTGGTTCTTCAGATGGGCTTTGGTAGATGTGACCACAGTCTCGCGCCAGGCCTGAGAAGTCTGCATGCTTGGGGTTTATCAGGGTGTGGCTGATGCCATTTTGGGCATACCAGAAAAAGGAGAGGAGTGGTTTTGAGTATTAAGGGAAAATGAGCGAATCGATTAAAAATAAATCCCGGACATGCCATTCTCCCCTCCATGCTGTCCCATCCCTCCCTTTTGCCCCCGTGCCCAGCACATCCCGAGCTATGGGACATAGTGTGACTTTGACCAGTGAGTTTGCTCCTGGCTCAGGCTGCAAATGAAGAAAGGACAGAGTCAATTCTGAGCAGTCAGCTGTGCCAATCAAAAATGTGTTCTCTTACTTTTTAAAGTCAAGGCTTTATAGAAATTTCAACCACAGGCTGAAAGTGTACTGCTGTAAGGTGGGGGAGCTCTGTGCATTTCAGGAAATAGACACACCTGAGCCAGTGTTCATATCAAGGAGGAGAACACTGCCAACACCCCAGGACTCCAGGGAATTCTTCCCCCAATTTTCAGTATGACGGGTGACCTTTTCCTGTTGTTGAATGGGCAAGATTGTCTGGCTTCTTTTATGCAATGTTGAAAGCATGTCATTCCCAACCCCCTCCCCCCCTCCTTTCCAAGAGTCTGGTTGTGGGATGACCCTCCACCCACTTGGGTTTCACTGGACACCTTGCCAGCCTTGGGACACAACACAAGCTCTGCCTTTGTTGCCCCTGGTGCTCTTGCATGAGTTCTGTCTTCCTGCAGAAATCAGGGGCTGATGCTACCTGCAGGAGCCAGGAATATGGAAGGAGTTCAAAGCAGGCTATAATGGTGGGGGAGCAAGGAGGACCAGGACCCAAAGCCTGCATTTCCTGCAGAGGATCAATTCAAGCTCACACCCCTTAATCAGAGTCGGAATCTCCCCTTAACCCAGCCATACCTCTTCCACTGAGGTGTGCACCGGGAGAGGAGGCGTGAATCAAAGGGTGGTTTATGCTTCAAAAGTGAATGAAAGGAAATATAGGTCTTGGGTGGCTTCCTGTAACAACTCATTAAGAAGCAGCCGTCCACAGATGGCTGGATGATGGCTCCAGATGATTCCTGGATGTTTTCCTGTTTAGTTTGAGCCAGTATTTGGGACAGTTAATTCCATAACTATGTCAAATACTCCTCTACCAAACCCCTCTCTCTCAAGTTTTCTTTAAGAAATGGAGTGTGTGTGTGTGTGTGTGTGTGTGTGTGTGTGTGTGTGTGTATGTGTGTGTGTGTGTGTGTGTGTGTGTGTGTATTGTAATTTGATGAATGGGATGACATTTTCCTTTTGGCTTTTATCTCTTAAAGAAACAAATCTCTCTCTTTCTGTCGTGCCTCTCCTCTCTTATCTCTTTTTTTCTCTTTCCCACATTCCCTCTCCTCTCCTCTCCCCTCTCTACCTCTCTCCTTTCTCCTGTCTCCTTTCCTTCTCTCTCACCCCTCTCTCTATCACTTCTGTCTTTCTTCTTTCCATCTCGCCTCTCTCTCCTTTTTCCTGTCTTCCCCTTTTTCTCCCTTCCCCTCCCTGCGTATAAACAGCACTGTGTAGTGTCTTCTCCATATCAGCTTGGCAGCTCTAGGTATATTTCCAATGGTAGCATTTTAAGGAATTGCTTTTGAAGAAATGAAGCCAACAGAAAACACACAAGCCTCTTAAAAGGCCTTTCCAATTACTTTTCCTCAGAGTATTTACTCTCCACAGGCTCATATAGACTAAAAAGCACATATCTAGAAATAAACAAACATGGGCTTATGGTGCATATACTTTTTTTATGACTTGCTTTTTCCTCTCTGGCTATTACAAACCTTCTCCTTAGTCAGTATGCTCTGGCTCCTAAGTTCTTGTTAAAATCTGTTCTTTATCAGTAGAAAAATTCTGTGTCACATACCCCATCTCCTTTTTGTTAGGTGTTAGGGGTTTAATTCAGGATCTTGTGCTTGCTCAGCTGGTGCTCTGCCACTTGAGCCATACCTCCAGCCAAGCTTTTTGCTGGTTATTTTGGAGATAAGGTCTTGAGGACTCTGCCCAGGATTGCTTTGAACCTGGATCTTCCAGGTCTCAGCCTCCTGAGTAGCTAGGATTTTAGGTGTGAGCCACTGGTGTCTGGCTTTTTAAAAAAAAAATTTTTTTTTTTTTGGGTCCAGTCATGGGGCCTGAACTCTGGGCCTGGGCGCTGTCCCTCAGCTCTTCAGCTCAAGGCTAGCGCTCTACCACTCGAGCCACAGCACCACTTCCGGCTTTTTTCTTTTTGCTTATGTGGTGCTGAGGAATCGAACCCAGGGCCTCATGAATGCAAGGCAAGCGCTCTACCACTGAGCTACCTTCCCAGCCCTTTTTTAAAAATTTTGAATTACAAATAATGCTGTCAAGACAAGGCAAGACAAGACTATCTGTGTTTCTCTGAGGTGTATATACAGCTCTATCTAGAGATAGAGTCCCAGAACCCATGATCAAGAAGAAAGCTCATGATAGACTCTGCTAGGGCTTTTTTTTTTTTTTTAATTGCCAGATGCCCCTGGGAGTTTACCAACTCTTAAAGCCTTCACTTTTCTAACTTTTGCCCATCACAGCACTTTTTTTTTTTGGGGGGGGGTCCAGTCATGGGGCCTGAACTCTGGGTCTGGGCACTGTCCCTCAGCTCTTCAGCTCAAGGCTAGCGCTCTACCACTTGAGCCACAGCGCCACTTCGGCTTTTTTTCTTTTTGCTTATATGGTCCTGAGGAATCGAGCCCAGGGCCTCAGGCATGCAAGGCAAGCGCTCTACCACTGAGCCACCTTCCCAGCCCCCCATCACAGCACTTTAAAAATGGTGTTTTTACCTGGTTATGTGAGGTTGTATGTCTTTTCATTTGTTCACTGGCCATCTTATTTTCTTATGCCATGATCATGCATTTCCTTTATTCATTTTTTTTTCTCTTGGTTTGTTTGCCATTTTCGTATTGATTTTTTTAGGAGTTCTAATGAGAGACACTGAGATTGTTTTCAAAGATGCATTTAGGAAAAAGAAAGAAAGAAAGAAAATCATTGGCATTCCTGCCTCTAAAGGACCATGAAAGATCAAGTTGTCCTTTTTTTCTTTTTGGCACCAGTTGAAGGCTTTTGTTTTCTGCTTTGTTTTTATTTAATTAGGTGAAATTTTCCTTCTGGCTGGAGAGCCTTGGCTGTCTGTAAATACATTATCATCCTGCAGCGCGGGGTGGATCGTGATGTAAGGTAGAAAGTGAGTGGTGCCAGGCAGGGCAGGAGCCTGCTGGAGCTGGTTATCACAAACTGCAGGGGGGAGCTGGCCCCTTAAACTCTCTTCTTCCTCGAGGAGGTTAGCAGAGAGGCATGGGGTCCATCCAGGGAGAGGCAAGGCAGGCTCTAGGCTGGGTTGTGCCTGCAGTTCTGGTTTGATGTGAGCATTTTTTTTCCCCCTTTAATTCAGCTGGTGTTGCTCATATCTGGCCTAATCTCTAAACTCTTGGCAAGTTCACATGGAGCCAGTATTCTCTTCCCATCTAGCCCACGGAAAGAGTTGGCACTTCGCATATTTGTAAACAGATTGGGCTGCTGGTCCAGAGACCATTAGGGTTTGCCAGGAGTGGGTGTAGCTGGGGGGACCAGCCTAACACTTACGCAGCCATGGGTGACCAAGGTAGGCTCTTGACTCAACCCATCCAGGTCCTTTCCTTCCAGCCAGGCCTCCAGGAGCAAAAAGCTTGTTGCTCTGCCTGCTCTAGATGAGAGTCCCAGCCTCAAATGCCACCGTGTTGTAGCTGTCACTACTCCCTGGATACAGAAGGAAACAAATGAAGGCCAATGGTAGGGTGCTGATGCTTTGGGAAACACCATAGGAATTGGGAAATCAGCCTCTCTCTGGCTGGAGACTAGGAGGTGGTCTCAATTGAAGACCCAATGCGTTGATTCTTAGGGGTGCTATCACTCACTGGATGTACCTGGATCATCACATGTGTCTGACCTTGACTGTGACTTCTTGTGAGCTGGCTCTGTGAGAGTGGTTCATCACTGAGGGTTGTTGGATTTGTTCTTGGGGCAGTTGACAGCACACACATCATTGTATATATACAAAGTGCTTGTATACGAAAAGTTCTGGAGGCAAGCTTCTACCTGCTGAGGTTGCTGGGTCAAGTTGGGCTGCATTCGAAGTTTGATTTTGAGCTGTGAAGAATTTTTGGTTTACATTCAAGCTGATCCATGGGCGAAGATTGCTTTGTAGAAAATGGAATGAAGCATCCATGGCCTTCTCAGGAAATAGAACCATAATATGAATTTAATATATCTTAGGTTCCTGCCCCTTTCTGCTTTTCTTAATAAGGATGTTTGGATCAAGTTATTATCTGAGCATGAAGAAACATGTTCTAGTACCACAAGTCTTAAACTTTAGAAATGTGGACTGTATGTAGGAGTGAGAAATCATCCTAATTCTTAGGAGCACTCCAGAAAGTGCAGAAAGTGGTGACATGCCTTTCATAATATAGCATGAGGAAACATTCATCCATTCTTTCATCCATCCACCCACGTACTCATCTGTCCGTCTGTCCGTCCATCCCTCCCTCTCCTCCTTCCTTCCTTCCTTCCTTCCTTCCTTCCTTCCTTCCTTCCTTCC
>NW_012267262.1:13467643-13475960 GCF_000151885.1 Dipodomys ordii
CCTCTCCTCCCCCTCCCCCCGCCAAAAAAAAAAAGAAAATCGGAAAGTTCCATGTTTGGATAAGCTGGGCATAGAAGCATCTTGGCAGTAAGATATGGAAGGGAAGCTGGGTGTCAGTAGCTCATGCCTGTAATCCTAGCTACTCAGGAGGCTGAGATCTGAGGATTGCAGTTCAAAGCCAGCCAGGGCAGGGAAGGCCATGAAACTCTTTATCTTCAATTAACGACCAGGAAATAGGAAGTGGTGCTGTGGCTCAAGTGATAGAACCCTTGTCTTAAGTTGAAGAGCTCAGGGACAGCACCCAGGCCCAGAGTTCAAGCCCCTGGACCGGGGGGAAAAAAAAAGAGATGGAAGGGAGAAACTGTGGGTACAGGATGGAGTTGAAGGGGGAGAGCTTAGCTGGTGAGATCACTTTGGGGTTATCACCATAAAGGTCGAGCCATATAGTGGACAAGGTAGCTTATCCAGGGAAGGTGTATCTTGCTCCTGGAGCTTGAAGCAGAACTGTGAGGCTGTTAAGAAGATGGTGGGGGGAAGAGAACTCGGTGGTAGTTGGAATCCTGGGCTCAGGGGAGTCAGGGCTTGTCAGCTGGGATGGGGAGTAGAGCTTTGGAAAGGAGAGATGATTCAGTTGGCCTAATGTAGCAGAATTGTGTGTGTGAGAAAGAGACAGAGAGAGAGACAGAGACAGAGAGACACAGAGAGAGACAGAGACAGAGAAAGAGAGAGACAGAAAGACAGGTTTGAATTCAGTGGTGGGAAGCTTGGAAGGCTGATGAACAGACTCAGGAATGGGGTGGGACTGGAGAGCGAAAAGACTTTAGGTTTCAACTATTAAAATAAGTTAATCACAACCTCAGGCTTCAACAAGCCATTGTCTTTTGGCCAGACGTTGAGCTGTCTCTGTTAGCAAAGAGCAACACAGTAACCGGAAGACCTGGTGCTATACTGTGGACGCATTATTCGATTGAAGAATGGCTTGTTAATGAACAGTTCCCTTCTCCTGTTCTCTCCTCTCACCTGGAACAATCCTATTGTATTCAGTGCAAGGTGGATCCTCTCAGAGTTCAGATCACCCTTCCTCTAATTATTAATCACATAGCTACATTATAATGGTATGCCTCATGAAATGACATATTGTGTATCTACATGACATCTAATTTTTATATTAACAGTAACTGTTTAATAATGAATAATAATACCTTTAAGAAAGGAGCCCTGATTAATCTTATGGCCTGTATCTGAGTACTGTCATAAAATATGTGAAAAACTTGGAAGCTCCTGCGGAATTGGTACCATTTTTTTTCTTAAGAGACTTTTTTGGTGCTTGTGACACACAATGAGAATGAGTACTCATGCTAAATGCTTGAGGTGTTTGACATAGCTCCAGTACCAAGATGAATGAAACAACATTTTGATTTACCCAGGGAGCTGGTCCAGGCTGATTTACACAGGGCATCCTTCAAGGCTCTGTTCTTACTTTGCAGATGAGTAAACTGAGGCATGAGAGTGAATACAACCACTCCCTGAGATTGGAAGGAACAGAATGGAAATGCAGAGCATATGGGCTGTGGTGCTGACTGGAAGGAGAAGAACTCTGTAATCATAACCCGTTCATTTTTCATCTTGCTTTGTTTTCGGGACAGTCATAAACTATCCTTTGCAATCTGGAAAATGTAAACAAGTGCATCCTTTTGGTTTACCAAACCTGACAAGTCTCTCGAAAAGGTAAATTGCTCACTCAGAAGCTCTGAAAACTGCAATCATACAGGGATAGGAATCTAGAGGTGAGAACTCTCGACAGTAAATACTTTTTAGGTCTGGTGCTTGCTAGCGGTACCAACATCATTCACTGCATACGTCAGTAAATTCCTCATGCTGGACAGCCTGTCCTGGGTTCAGTGCAGAGGGAGGGGTTCCGTGTGAGCAGATTGTAGAAGTGGGATGCACCTGTTTAATGGATTAAGCTACTTAAGAAAAAATTTTAAAGCTGCACTGGTTAATTTGCATTCCTTCCTTGTTTGGTGGTAACAGGCTCTGGTTTTTTGATTTCTCTGGCAGGGTTTCCTTCCCTAATCGGAAGCCAAACAGTTGTTCATTTGCTTAGACACAATGGAAGATTGTGGGTAATTGAAGGGAGCCAGAGAGGCCCCTTGAACCCATAGGGAACTGGAGGCAGGTCTGACTCCTGGCTCTTTGGAGGTATTTTCTTCTGTTTCAGGGGAGAATGGGACCAGCCATCTCCGAGGTGATGGCAGACACCAGAATGCAATCTCAGCAGAGACCAGAAGACTGGCTAGCTCCAGTCCTGTTTCAGCCCTGCCTCTCAACAGGCTAGCAACCTCTGGCTCCTAGTCTATGTTTAGACAGAAGGAAGGACCTTCAGTACCTACCTTGTAGGAGTGTTACCATCTATTAAAGGTGAAGATCAATTATTTTAAAATGGTGAAGAATTATCTAGGATGGGCAGATGGTGGGTGTTGGCCTACTGTAGGGACCAGGTTCAAGTCACACAAAATGAATGAGCACACTGAAGGTTGAAAAGAAATTCAGACAGGGTCTACCAAGGCCTTATTTTACCCCTGAGGAAACAGTGAAGCAATTTCCTTGAATTTCAATGGTGAGTCCCATGTGTCTTTTCGCTTTTGGCCTGCTGCATAACCACATTGTTTGGAAGTGTTGGTTTGTCCTTAGAGTTTAGCTCCTACTAGAGTTTGCTAGGATCCAGAGGCTGATTATTTCTTAGGAAGGAGTGAGCTCAGAGGATCGTGGGCTAGAAGACATGCAGGCAGGATCTGCATTGGGAGCTCCTCATCTGCCCTCTTCAAACCTGGTCTCTGCTTCCTGTGATTTACTTTTCTGGATTTAGTTGGCCATCAGGTCTCAGGCAGTCATTCCCAATTCTAGCCAGCCAGCCAGCTATCTGTCTATCTTATCTATCATCGTTCAGCAAGGCTGTTAGAAGAGTCGGCTTACCTCAATTTTCAAATGGAGAATTAAGACTCAGAGAGGATAACTTACTTGTCTGGAGTCATACAGCTTTCAGTATAGTTGTGGTTAAGCTTTTGGAACCAGGTCTGGCAGACTTCTGAGCGCACATATTCTCTTTGCATTTTAACATCTACTTTCCTGTAGAAAGGGGGGACAAAGTGCAGGACTTTCACTGTCTCTCTTCCTCTCCCTCATTGTCCCATACCACCTCTCATGAGTACCTTAGTGTGGAAAGCCAGGGACCCTTCTGACAAATCAGAGCTTTGACTGCCCCAATCAAGCCTCCTTTACTAAACCAGTGAGTGGAAAGGAAGGAGGAAGATGGGGGCTAGTTTAAGGAAGAGTTTTGTTATGGGTTTTTCAACACTGGCTTCTCAGGGAGTTGATGTTTAAGAGTATCTAGTATCAGACTTGCTGCATAGGCCTTGCTATTCTTACTGTTGGAATGCTATAGCTGTATAAGTTGGGAGGGTAAATGTATTTTGTGAGATATGTTTGTCCTTTCCCTCCACAATTGGCTTTTATACTACAACTGTTGCTGCCTTTCACAAAATGAAAAGCATGTATAATAGACCGAATCTCTTATTTGGACATCTTGCATTTCTCTTTCTTTTCCAGTGTGAACATGTGTCCCCTTTATCTCTCATTTGTAGTTGAGGGCTTTGTTGAAGCCTAGATTATTAGTCTCTCGTACATTTTTCCAAATATCAATATTATCTTTATTTTTTGTAATGGATTGTGTTAATAGGACATGTTTTTAAACCATAGGAATAAAGTTACCAGGAAAGACATGGAGAAAACTTGTGTGCTCACTACCCAGCTCCTAGTGTTCTGATCTCTCTTTTTCGTGTGTATGCTGTTCCAAGTGCTTGAACTCAGAGCCTGAGTGCTGCCCCTGAACTTTTTTGCTCTAGGCTAGTGCTCTGCCACTTGAGATACAGCTCTACTTCCAGCTTTTTGGCACTTTATTAGAGTTAAGTGTCCCATGGACTTTCCTGCTGGGCTGGCTTTGAACTACGATCTTTAGAGCTCAGTCTCTTGAGTAGCTAGGATGATAGGTGTGAGCCACCAGTGCCTGGCATGTTATGATATTTTACCCTGTTTGTTGAATGTTGTTTAAATAAAGACAGACATCTTGCAGTTGAATCTAATTAGCAACTCTGATCCCATTTGCTAAAGGAGACCATGGTCCTGAACTTGATATTTATCCTTCTTGTACATTTAAAAAGTACTTTTCTGTCTCCATAGATTTATTAAAATAGCATGTGTTACCTTGGTGCCAGTGGCTCAGGAAGCTGAGATCAGAGGATCTTAGTTCAAAACCAGCCTGGGCAGAAAAGTCTCTTCAGTTAACAACCAGCAAGAAGCTGAAGCTGTGGCTCAAGTGGTAAAGCAGTGTCCTTAAGTGAAAAAGCTAAGAGACAGTGCGTAGCCCAGTCTCTAAGTTCAAGCCCTAGGACCAGTACATGTGTGTGCATGCACTCACGTATGCACGCACACATTCCCCTTTTGATGAACAGTTAGCTTGTCCTACAGCATTGTTCTGCTATTGTTTTGTTGTACACTGTGCATGTGTGTCTCCAGCCTAGGGTGTGTATGGGAAGGTGACGGCTGTATGTGAGCACTCCTGCTTCATGATGAGCTAGCTGTCTTATTGCTCTCCAGCATCTCTTCATCATATGCCACATGTGGGTTCCTGTTGCTCTTCTCATCTCCTTGCCCCTTGAGATGCCATGCTTCAAGTTTTTGCAGGTCTGATGGTTATAAAGAGAGCTTCCTTGTTCCCTTAATTATTCTTTGATTAGAAGTGACATTGAGTGCATATTAAGTGGCTGTTGGAGTTTTCTCATCAGTGGAAGTATGTATCTGTTTTTGTGCTTTGGCCATTTCTCTATTGGATCACTTGGTGTTTTCTTACATAGTTTTATAAGAGAATTCTAGATATTGACACTCTGCGAGTCTAATTAGTAGCAGATCTCATCTCTTAATGAGTGACAAGTCTTTTTACTTTGCTTTATCCATTAATGACTAGGAGTTTCACCTTTTTAAGGAAGTTGTATTAATGGGGCTTTTTCCTTTTTGCTCTGTGTTGTTTTGGTGGGAGGATGGTGTCTTATCTTACCCTCAGCTTACAGAGATGTGCTTTAGGGCAGCTCTTTGCTTTTCTGATCTCACTGCCTGGTTGGTGTATTACATTCTTGCCCTGTGTGAGGGAAGTGGGGAATCTGTGCAAGTGGTTGATTACAGAATGGTTCCCAGTGTCTGTGGAGATAGCTGCATCTATCCCTGTGTGTGTGGGGCTGACCTTGGCCTTAGCCATGATCCTTTGTCTTTACCTTGACCCTGTGGCTGTTTCTGAGAGCTGCTCAAGTACAGTGTTGATTGATCTTCCCTTAAACCTAGCTTATGGCCAGCCTGAGAAAATTGATTGGAAAGCTGTCTGCCCTACTCACCTTCCATGTAGCTTCACTGTTTTACTGCCATTGCTGGAAGCTTCAAAGGCATAAAACCTGGGGAGTGGTGGGCTCCTGGCTCCTTCTTAGCGTTCTTGGCCCACCATCAATGAGGGTATGGATATATGTGAAAAGAGAACACAGCGTTTGGCTTCTGGGCCATTCTTCCTTGGAATTTCAGAACTGTCTGCACACCCAGAGTACCAGTGGGTTCAAGGCAGGTTAGACAAACTGCCAGAACTCAAGTAGATCAGCAATGGAAAGGCACTTAGGGGTCAATAGGTTTTGTCCTCACATCTCAGTCAACAGTCTTTTGTGGAATGCGTGCCAGGCATCTGCCACTCGCTCTGCTGAGGGTGCAGTGGAGACATAATAGCCAAGGTCCCTCGAGGGTAGGGGACACACAGGGAACAGCAGGTTCATTTCAGTGTCATCAGTGTGACAGGATGGACAAGCAGAGTCCTGAGGCCACATTCCTCTGTCATTTCTTATTTTACAAAGATCTCTTTTCTTGTGGTTCAGAAGCTGATTTGACAAGTGGACCATAGCCAGCCCACCACCTGTTTCTAGAGATTCCTAAGTGAAGAATGGCATTTACATGTTTGAATAGTTGGGGGGAACATAGAAAAGCAGGCATTTGTAATAGATTTTGATGATGGGGAATGCTAACCTCAATGAACTGAAATTAGTTATTCCTTCCCTTTCCAGGAAGAATTCCAAACTTGTCCGTGGTAGACTTATATTGCAGAAAACTGCTCTCAATGATTAGGAAAAAAAATTAAATTTTATCAGTAAGAATTACATGGAAAATTATTTTCTCTCATATAGGTTTCTTAGTCTTTCTTCTAATATTTCATGCTGAAATATTACTATACTGTTCTAGTCGGGTAATCTTGGGCAAGTTACTTCTTGTGCCTCAGTTTCTTCATCTGCAAAATGATCATAAGGCCTATTTCCTGGGCTATTGTAAGAAAGAAAGGAGAACTGACGTTAAACTCCTGCCAAGTTTTAAGTGATTCAATAGATATTAGATCTTCTCTAGTGAAAAGTCAATAATAATCAACTTCTTGAGGGTGGTTAAAGGAGCCCAAGGGGAATGGAGGCCGGCTGGAGGTGGGGCTCAGGACACACCTCAGGTCAGTGTCATGAAAGCATCAAATTCCGTTATGGCTGTGAGATCCCAGGACTGTAGATGCTGGATCTCCTCAGGGCTGTGTCCGATGGTGCTGGCAGATTCCCACTACATTAACGCCACTCCAGCATAATTTTCCTCATGAAGTGCAATGAAGCAGAGCTAAAAAATGTAAGTAACGGCTTCAAGTCCTTAACGAGGCTATAAATACAGGAGGAAAATAATTTAAACAGCCATTTCCTGGTAGAAAACTGTCCTTTTTGTAGACCTCTCCACTTTGTCTTTGCTTGCCTCATTAATAGTAGCCACTGGCTTTCTTTACACACTCATTTTTTATAAGAAGGAAACAAAACATTTATCATCTCATGGGAGAAACAAATTGTTTGATGAAGGGACTGTGGTGGGCAGCTAGCTGGGCTCACTGACTGTCCTGGTGACTTGCTCCATTCATAAGTGGTTCCTGATGAAGAATTATATATGGTCTTCCTTTGGGACCATGAACAGCGTTATTATCAAATCTCTGAGTACCCAGGGTCACCTGTCTTAGACCCACAGCAATCTCTCTGGATTACATCTTCCTTGATTAGATGGGTAAATATTGGAGGCAGGGCTTGTGGAATGAGCTCATATGATCAGGGTGGCATGCAGACTAGGTTGGGTTGGAGCTCAAGCCATATCTTCTTACCATACAGACATCCTTGCATGACTGCTCTCTTCCTAATGAAAGCTAGAGTGTGCCCATCGCCAGATTCCAGCATGATGAAGTGTTTCATTTAATGAGAACTGAATGGCTCTGGGAAAGGCACAGGACAGATGTCTCGGGTTCTGTCTGGTACTGATGCCATCATCGAAACAGTCTAGAATTGAAGAGGCCTTCAGGGATCCTGGAGAGATGTTCAGAAACAAATTGGGAGGACTTGTCTCAGTAGGCGGCCTTTTCTGTCCCATGGATGTGTTATGTGCATGCATGAGTGGTTATAGGCAAGTGTGTGTTTCAGAGGCAAGTCACAGGGAAAATAGACAGCAGCTTTTAGTTGGCCTCATAACACCATATTTGTTGGCCCAAGTCAGTGGGAAGAGGTTGTTCATTCTCCGGAGTGATTTTAGGTAAAATCTGAGATCTGCAGAAGTGAGTGTTAAGCCATCGGTGTATCTGAACATAGGTACGTTTGTGTGCCTTGCTTGCTGTGTTCATTGAGCCTACAGACCTGGATTGTCAGGATGCAAAGGAGAATGAAGGCTGTTGGTCAGAAATCTGTTGATGATTTGCAAATGTCAGTTCTGTATTGTACCAAGCCCAAGGTGCCTCTTGGGAGACAAGATAAGCAGAGGGTGGGGAGAGAATCCACAGGATTCAGCAGGAGAAGGAGAATTCCCAGTTCTCTGCTGGAAGAGTCTGTCTGCAGCACTCACTGCGTATTCTGGAATGATTCTGGTGGAATGCCACAGCTGTTGGAATTTCTGTAGTTGCCCCAGTTCTGTTCCCGTCATCAAGTAGAAATTTGTGAGTGTCACAGATTACAGGGGAAACTGCTGTAGCTGGCTGCTTGCCTTTGTCTACTGCAGAAGGACTTGACTTTCTTTCTTTCTTTCTTTCTTTCTTTCTTTCTTTCTTTCTTTCTTTCTTTCTTTCTTTCTTTCTTCCCTCCTCCTCCCTCCTCCTCCTCCTTCTCCTCCTCCCCCTCCCCCTCCTCTTCCTCCTCTTCTTCTTCTTCTTCTTCTTCTTCTTCTTCTTCTTCTT
>NW_012267262.1:13476145-13656637 GCF_000151885.1 Dipodomys ordii
CTTCTTCTTCTTCTTCTTCTTCTTCTTCTTCTTCTTCTTCTTCTTCTTCTTCTTCTTCTTCTTCTTCTTCTTCTTCTTCTTCTCCTTCTTTTCTTGATACAGATGGTATAGTTATTTTAAGTAAGTGATATGCTACAGTGAAAATGGATAGCTCTGTTAAGTTTTTCAGCTTAATGAAGAAAAGAAACACACCAGAGAAGGGAAGAAGACAAATCCTAGCTAGCCAACTTTGTGCTAATGCTTACCCTTCTTCAGTTCCAAATGTGACCCAGCACACTGGGATGGGATAAATATTTCAGCCACTAGGAAGCTCAGGAGTTGGACCGAAAACTCCTTTAAAGCAGGTGGGGTAGTCATTTACCTGTTGAAGTCCAGGCATGCCCATGCCCCCCTTTTAGACTTCCTATCCCACTCATATTGTAGGGAAATGGAGCAAAGGTAGAGGAACTTTTTTTTTTTTTTTGGTCCGGTCGTGGGGCCTGAACTCTGGGCCTGGGCACTGTCCCTCAGCTCTTCAGCTCAAGGCTAGCGCTCTATCACTTGAGCCATAGCGCCACTTCCAGCTTTTTTCTTTTTGCTTATGTGGTGCTGAGGAATTGAACCCAGGGCCTCTTGCATGCAAGGCAAGCGCTCTACCACTGAGCCAACTTCCCAGCCTGGTAGAGGAACTTTCTAAGAAAGTACTAGAGATGAAGAATAAGTTTGTAGTGCAGCATTTGCTTTTCTTCTTTAGAGTGGTTGCAGGTAATTCATTTGGGGACCAAGAGAGTGATGACAGGTACCTGGAATACAGAGCTAAGCAAGGTAGTGCTTCTCTGCTCTCAGTGAGCATTCTGTCCAGGAAAAGACAGTGCAGATACATCACGTTGCTTAGACACAAATTGGGGAAAAGGAAAATAACAAGATATGACCAGAGTGAACAAGCAAGGCAAGGGCTTTAGGTTGGGTGTCCTCGAAGGGGTCTGAGAGTTAGTGATTTAAAGTGAGGTGGAAGGGTGAATACAAGGATGTTAGCTGGTTGGGTTGGATTGCTCTCACAAGCCCATGACATACAGTGGCTTGAATAACAGATGGTTGTCTTACTGTTCTGGATGTCTGAGATAAGGTGTGGACAGGATTGATTTCTTCTCAGGCCCCAATCCTTGATTTGTAGAAGGCTATCTTTAAACTCTGTCTCCTTGTAGTCTTCCCATTATGCCTCTGTCCTAATTCCTTCGTCTCTTAAGGGATTCAGCCATATTGTAGTAGGGCCCACCTGTGGCCCTCATTTTACTTTTATTTTCTCTTTAAAGATACCATCTTTAAATTTATATGCTCACAGTCTTAGGTACCAGGAGTTAGGACTTCAAGTTCAGGGGACAAACTTCAGTCCACAACATCAGATGAGAAGTGAGCTGAAGAATCTTCAAGGTCTGCTCATGGCATGGTTGGGAGGCCTCCTGGCCTGGAAGCTGCTGCTGAGGTCAAGGGAGGGGTCCCAAAGGAAGCACTAGATATGAGTGGGAGGGGCCGGATCAAATTGGCCTGGAGAGTTTGAGATTTAGATTTGTCCTTAAGGATACAGAGGAACTAAGAGAGAAAGGGGGTAGATAAGGATTAAAAAGGGGTAGACGTAACTCGTGGTAGATAATATGTGTCCCATCTTGGCACTTCTTGTTCCCATAGACCCTTGGGCTCCTCCTCAAATATTTCTTCTTCCTATGATTCCCAGGGTGCCCACCAAACCAATGAAAAGAGCTGAGGTAGTCATTGTACAAGCCAAGGAGAGGAAATATAGGAGGAGCCCTATATGATAAAAACTTCCCTCTGGAGAACTCATCGGACTCTTCATTGGGATGGAGTGTCTTGCTTACTTACTTCCTTTCACAGCTTTATTGGACTTCCAAATAAACTTATTCTGTTTAAACACTTTCCTTCCTTTTAACTCTTTAATGAGACAGGGAGTCTGTTTCTCAGAACTATCAGCTGCATTTAAAAAATGTCATTCTGTAAAGAGAAGAATCTGGAAGGAGAGAGAAGTCTTAGGTAGCAGGTGGGTTTAACTGGGGATTTCTCTACCCTGGCTCCATTATTTCTGGTGAATGGTATTTTGTTTGTTAGAGGGAGGGGATGGTTTCCTGCAGGATACAAAGCAACATTCCTGACCTTTCCATGCTAAATGCCAGTGGCACCCTGCTCTAATCATGACAACCCTTACTGTCTTTAGGAACTTCCACATTCCCTTGGGAACAAAATTGCTCCCTAACTAGACCACTGGTTGCAAAAGGGATTTGGTGTTTGGTGCCAGTGTGAGACAGATTTGATAGGTTTGAGGAAGGTTTTGAGAAAAGAATAAATAGGATGTAATTTCCTTTGCCTTGGTGTTTTTGCTTGATACTCTGGACACTTCCCTAAAGGACAAAGCTGTGTGTACACACAGTGGAGTGACCCCAGGGGAGCACCGAGGATGTGCTTCTCACTCTGTTATCCTCCAGGCTCTGTCCTGACTGGGGAACACCTGCTACAGTGGACATGGTATTTAATCTCTACATCTGCATTTGTTTGTTAAAGTCCTTCTGCTAACAGCCCTATTCAGCTATCAGAGCAGGCACTTTGGAATCTAATCTGATCAGTTTTCTGGTTCTGGAAATCTGTTTGTCAGAGCAAGATTTCACAGTTGCACTGGCTTTTCCCAGGGGGTATGCCTGGGAGAATTAGCTTTGTCTACAGAAGTAAATGTAAGTGATTTCCAAACAACATACAGCGACAGTTCTGCATTCCGTGGCCCTAGTGACACCCAGAACAGTTGTTAAGAAACAGCTGGAGTGTGTGGGTTTCTGAACTGAGTATTTAGTATCTGGCTAGGATCCAGTACAAGACTAGGGTTCCTCCCTATCAGACACTCTCAGCATCATGACCTTTCACCTGGAGATAGTACACTGATTTTATATCCTTCTCAGGATTGATGGTGACTTTCTGGAGCCATCTTCAGAGGGAATCTGGTGTTGAGCCTAGACTCAGTGGGACAGAGTGTTACAATTGATTAGTGATGTCTGATTGGGTAGTAGAACAAAAGAGATGGTAGCATAATGTTTGTAATCCCTATCAGAACACATGCTTTTTTAAATCCATGTTCTCCTGGGTTGTGCCTTCTTGTACCATACCCCATGTCTTTGCTGACATTGTTCTCTGGACCCGAAGGGCTCTTGCTTTTCATCCCCAAGTATTTCTCAAACTTCTCTGGAAATTTTACTTTTTTCCTGGACTCTTTCTTTCCCTTCCTCCCTTTTTCCCTCCCTCCCCCCTTCTCCCACCCACTCTTTCTTTCTTTCATCATGGGGCTTGAACTCAGGACCTGGACACTGTCACTGAGCTAGTGCTCTACCACTTGTCCTATAGTGCCACTTCTGGTTTTCGGGTGGTTAACTGGAGATAAGAGTCTCATGAACTTTCCTGCCTGTGCTGGCTTTGAACTGTGGTCCTCAGCTCTTAGCCTCCTGAGTAGTTAGGATTATAGGTGTGAGCTGCTAGCACCTGGCTCTGAAATCTTTCTTGATTCCTCAAATTTCTCTAAAGAGCACTGTTAGCCATTCAGTGATTTCTGAAGTATCATGATGGATTTTTTTTTTTTTCTGGGTCCGGTCTTGGGGCCTGAACTCTGGGCCTGGGCGCTGTCCCTCAGCTCTTCAGTTCAAGGCTAGCACTCTACCACTCGAGCCACAGCACCACTTCCGGCTTTTTTCTTTTTGCTTATGTGGTGCTGAGGAATCGACCCAGGGCCTCATGCATGCAAGGCAAGTGCTCTACCACTGAGCCACCTTCCCAGCCCCTCATGATGGATTGTTATTCATAGAGATCCTCTGGCCACAGAAGAGATTATGTATTGGAGAGGGCAAGAAGCGGGGCAGGCAGAAAGGCCAAGTTGGGAGGGAGGTTGTTGCAGGAAGTCAGAGAGAATGGTTGCTTGGACTATGGTTGTGACTTAAGGTGAGGAAGACTTGGGGTTGCTTATCTGTAGCAGTGATGGGGTGAGGAATGGACAAGGAAATTCCTAGGATTCTGATGTGGGTATTTGGGCAGAGTGGGGCCCTTTGCTGTAGCTTATCTTCTGGAGTTTTCCAGTGAGCTATGAGAGGGGATAATAGATTAACTATGTTAATCTATTACATTGTGGCAGATGGTGTATAAGGGAACCGCTATATGCAGCTTGCCTCATGGTGGTATCCATTCCTGTTGGTGAATGCCTGCTTCTTCCAGTTCTAAAATGTTTTCAGCATCACCCCAATAGTGACATCACCAGACAGCAGAGTTGGACACTTGTCTGTACTTGGAGAAGCCAGGGAGACCGCCAGAGGGAAGGCAACAGAGAATTGCTTGCTTGCAGATTGTATATGGATCTGCTAGGTGACAGATAGAAGGCATTTAGGGGAAGTGAAGCACCCACAGAAATCACAGTGTCATTGAGCGGGCGGTATGGATCAAGTGGTAGAGACCTTGCATGAAAGAAGGTGCAGTAAGAAATCTGGAGTGTTGAGATCTAGAGGTACTTCCTGTTGCTAATGCTTGTGGAAGAGCATAATGGGCCTTTCTCTCTAGGTGCTCCAGGCACATCTAATAAAGGCCATATTTTTAATGCAGCTGTGGCAGTGTAGGCACATGTGACTTTCCGGCCTGAAGGAAGGACCTCCAACTTTGTGTCCTCCAGACCTAGCACAAATGGTTGGTCATTTGTGCTGGGTGAATAAATGCTCACTGAATGAATGGGGAGTAGGGGTGGAGGAGGGCTCTGGAGCTGCTGTTTGCTGAGGGGCTGGTCTTTTTCTCCTTTCTCCTAGCTGATTTTATATTCCCTCCTCCCTTATCTCCCAGCTATTGACTCACTGACAATGATGGATCAGGTGAGTTGGATGAGTTTCCGACCCTCTTCTGCCTACCATCATTCCATTCTTCTCTGTTTGCTTTGCTTTCTTATGGTGGATTGGTGTAGGGGCCTTGGCACTTTATAATTATTCAGGGAAGTTGAACCTGAACCTTGGGCTTCGTTCTAAACCTCTAGTAACTCTTGGCAGGTGATGTATTAGCCCAGCTAGCCTCCTGGGGGTTATAAGGCCTGAGTTCAAGTTTCATCTTGGCCTTTCCTATTCACACAACTTCAGACAGGTCAGTTTGTTGGCCTGGGGCATCCTATTTCCTAGAGTAAAATGATCTCTCAGTATTGTTGCCAACTTGGCCTAAGTCCAAGGACGCTGGGATTGTAGGGACTGTGAATCTGAGGTCGGGAAGGCTCCTGCAGTTCTTGCTAACAGAGATATTGAGAGTCCAGTGCACATTTTTATCCATAACTTTAATTTTCAGCTGTTAACAGCTGGTTAGAAAAGAACTTTTGGGTTTTTATAGTCAATCTCTTTGAGCATCGATTTCCTGTTTGCCCTGTATTCTTCCCAGTTTAGTGTCTCAAAATCTGTAGCAGACAGGTGGGACAGTTCATCAGCCGGGTGCGGCAGAGGGGGAAGGCCCAGAGACCTAGTGGAAGGTCATGCGTGGCCTTTCCAGCTTGGTGGAGAGTTAAGCCCTGGTTGCTATTGCTGTGCCTTTTGACCGCCCTGCTCCCCTATCTCCTAACAGAGAGCCAGCTGCTCCCTGGGAACAACTTCACCAATGAGTGCAACATTCCCGGCAGATTCATGTGCAGCAATGGGCGCTGCATCCCAGGTACCTGGCAATGCGATGGGCTGCCCGACTGCTTCGACAAGAGCGACGAGAAGGAGTGCCGTGAGTGACCAGCCCATAGTTGTGGTTTGGGGGCGGATGAGGAGGGTGATATCCTGGGCCCAGGAGAAGAGGCTCAGATCTGGGTTAGGTTGTTGTGATGGTTCTCCATCCGCAAGGAACCAACCTAGCAGTGGACCCAGGGCTGCCTGACCCAAAGCCCATGCTGGTGACAGTCTTACAGTAACCAGTGGAGTTACTTGATGTGGCCAGAATCCAGCTCGGAGTGGAGACTGAACCAATGTGCGTTGCTTCCCCTTGTCCTTTGCTGATAGATGTACTCTGGACCTTCTTGGGGTTGCTCCCTTCATATGGGCACCACCAGGTTGTGATGGTCCTTGGTGTTTCCTGCCTTATTGCCTCATTCAGCCTCCTTGGACCTGTTTGTACATGTAAAACACGAAGGAGTTCTGAGTTGAGGATCAGCTGCAAGAAAGGAGGGAGGCATCTGGGATGTGAGTTGGTTTCCAGGTGTCCATTGATCATGCTTCATGACTCTGAGTTCATTTGCTGCCTCCTCCTCCTCCTCCTCTTCCTCCTGCTTCCTCCCCCTCTTCTTCTCTGCAGAGGGGGCTTGGCCTGGGTCTTTCCTTTGGCTCCCCAACAGGTAAAAGCACCAGGAGGGAAGGCACAGGCTTGCCTGAAGGGCCACTGCCTTGGGACCACATACCTTCACTCTTTCATGAGCTTAGGGAACCAATCCATGTGGCCTCTCTGTCAGGAGGACTCTGTGTTCTGGCTCTGAATCTGCAATCTCTCTTGAAGCCAGCAGAGGAAATGGCTGAGGATAGGATAATGACTTGAACTTTTGGCATAGCTCTTACTGGGATTTAAAGTCCAGACTGTTGACGCACAGGAAGGAGCGCTGGATTTGTAGGCCACCACGAGGCCATCCAGGGAGCCAGATGCCCCCTTGCTTTTCAGTGTACTGATAAAGGTGGCCACTGAGACCGGGCCCCTCACCTGGCCCAAATATCCTCCAGGCCTGCTCCTGTTCTTCAGAAAAGTTGTGGAGAGAGAAAATTGGGAATGAAGGGGAGGGGAGACTATTTCATTTGTCCAGTGTATGTGTGATTTTTCTAAAATGGAACGTTAGACATAATGCTTTTTTTTTCTTCTGTGTTTTTCCCCCAAATTGCCTTTGAAAAGTGTTATATCTATTTCAACTTTTTTCTGTTATTTTTTTTTTTCATGGCTTCAAAGCTGTTAGAAATGTAACACTGGTAATTTGAGTTTCAAGGGAGATAGCATGTATGAGTTCCATCATTTGTCTGGTCCTAAGGATTATTAAACACAACACAGATGTGGAATTGTTTTGTTTGGTTGATGATATTGTTTTTACTCTGAACTCACTGTGAATATTAGACCTGTGAGAAGTTTGTGAAGGAGTTCAGGATGAGGAGGAAGACTCCGTTTTACTGTCGGCTCCATTAGTGGCACCCATGTGTGTTTTGTTATTTCTGTGGCATTCTGTGTCCCCCTCAGGCAGTGCATTCCCATGATTTTGGAATTCATGCTCATATAGAAGATGTGATAGGGAATGGTGAAAAAGGTTGGTGCTAGCAGCTTCTGGGCGCTGTTTGGTTTGGTTTGGAGTAGGCTCATTCTTGACTATCCAGAATTCTGCCCTTCACCCTAGAGACTTGACTGGCATTCATTTTGTCTTGATCAAAACATAATTAAAATTTTAACCTTTCTTCTGTCCCCCCCTTTTATTTTTGGCTTTAAATTGCAGAGTTAGACAACAAAGGGAAGTGAGTTTCTTTTCTAATAGAAATGATACTTTGATTTTAAATTTCTTGCCTACTCCCTTCCTGTTTAGGAGTTGAGTGTGAGCTTTGGAGAAAGGCTGTCTGTACTCAAATCGGAGTCCTTTTTCCCTCCATAGGGGACTAGGCTATCTCGGGAAAGTTTCTAGAATGTTCTAAACTTTAGCTATTGGGACGAATAAATAAAGTTCTTTTTCCCGGAATAAATAAAGTTCTTTTTCCTATTTTTTGGGGGGAGGGTAGAGAGGAGGGATGGGGTCCTTGGCCCTGGGGCTTGAACTCAGGGCTGGCACTGTCCCTGAACCTTTTTTTTTTTTTTCCCTCAAGGCTAGCACTCTACCATTTGAGCCACAGCTCTATTTCCCGATGTTTTGGTGGTTAATTGGGGATAAAGAGTCTCATTGACTTTCCTACCCCGGCTGGCTTCCAAGTGTGATCCTCAGTGCTCCATCTACTAAGAATGAGCCACTGGTAATCAGCAAGAGATTCTCCTAGTGCCTCAATCTCTTCTCCAAAATGGGAGTGATAAGGCTTCTTCTAATCCTAAGTGTCACAGTGAGGTTTTAATGTGTGTACATAAGGCATTCACCATAAAGCCTGCACACTACCCGTGACTTGTTAGCCTATACTGTCTACACAAACCACGATCGAGTCACCTGCCTTTTCTGCTTCACAGTAGAGGCCCTTGGCATCTTCACCATGCTTTCTATTTGCAAATTTTTTTTTTTAGTGAAGTTGACTCAGTTGACAAGGGCCACCAAATATGTGCATTATAACTTACTGTTTAAATCACCTTTGCTTTTTAAATTATTGTATTGTAAAGGTGATATACAGAGGGGTTACGGTTATTTAAGTCAGGTAATGAGTACATTTCTTATCAAACAGTGTCACCTCCTCCCTCATTTTCTCCCACTTTTTCTCCTCCCTCCCCCCCAAGTTGTATAGTTCATTTCTGACATAGTGTCTGGTGAGTATCACTGCTGCATTTGTTCACCCCTTGTTCCACCATTTCAGTGTTTCCTCTTCCCCTCCCCAAATCAGGTAAACTTGTATAGGAGATGCAGGGTACAGAGATCAAAAACAGTGATACAAGGAAAAAGAAAAACAAGCAAACAAACAAAAAGAACCACAAACACTACAATAAAATAAACCCTCTAGTTTTTTTTTTTCTTAAACTTATGCTGCTGAAGATACTTGGGACCACTTGAGTAGTCTAGATAGCAGAAAGACATGATGGCTTTAGCTTGAGCCAGAGTGGAAAGCCCGAGGTTGCATCTCTTCAGGACACCCAGGGAGCAGCTGATCAATAATCGATGCCACTTTCTTCCCCTGCCTTCTGCAAGTCACAAAGCCCTTTGTCAAATTCTCTGGCACATCTGGGTGTTTAGGAGAGGACAGGGAAGCATCTGATGTCCTTGCAGAGATGAGGGCCTCCAATGCTGACTGATACTTTGCCCCTGACAAGATAATATGCAGAGCGAGAGACAGAGGGAGAGAGGTATCTTGGGGTGGGACATAGCCAGTGAGTAGCTCTTTGTATCCACAGCAGAGGCCAGTAAGAAATTTTATCATAAAGGTAATGAAATCACGTCGTGTAAAAACCGAGGACAGGGAGAGGAGAAAAGACAAAAGAATCATAGAGAATCCATGCTGTAGTAGACCCAGCTGTCTTGGAAGGTTTCATTCAGGTGCCTTTCTGTTTTAATCGCCGTGAATGTTCTGTTTTGCATTTCTAGCTTTTCTATGTAGCATTGTGCCAAGTCATCATTTTCTTTTTGCATCTTTTTCTTTCACCATTTGAATGCCTACATATGAATCCTTTTTTTTGGTATTTATTATAAAGTAGCTTACTTAAGTTATTGCTTATTATTTCTCATTACTTTTTATTTATGTATATCTTTTTGCTGTGCTGGAACTCTGGTTTTCCTACTTAACTAGGCAAGCTCTGTATCCCTGAGCTACACCCCCTCCCCTGCCCCAGGCCCAGCATTAATGGCTTCCATTTTTCCACTCTTGGACATAGTGTACACTGTTGTGAACATGAGGGTGGGTATGACTTTGCTCCTGTTTTGAGAAATTTCTTTAGACTGGAATTCTCAGAAATGAAATGAAACAGCCAGGCTGGGGAGTGGAAGCTTTTTCTGGCTCTACAGACAGACTGCCCGCTTGTTTGCTAAAGGTCTGCACTCCTTTGCTTGCGCTGGCAATGCCTGAAAACTAGGACTTTATTTTTGTCTTGGCAAGCATTGAGTAATCTCTTTTAAAAACATATTTTGGGGCTAATTTAATAGTTGAAAACAGTTAATGTATATAAGATCTTTTTTTTTTTAAATTGAGGTTGAATGTTTTCCCATACCTCCATTTACTAGTTATTGTTCCTTGTGAAATATCTATTAGTGGGCTATTGTTAATTTCCATCTGGGCTGATGCTTTACATTCTTTGCTCTGTGTCTCTGGGGAACAACCTCATATCGTTTTGAGAAGAGGCTCAATTGGGGAAACTTTGAGTGTATTTTTGTTCTTGGTTGGTAGATTGCCCTGAGTGATCTTTCTTTCCAAATTCCCTTCCCTTCCCTTCCCTTCCCTTCCCTTCCCTTCCCTTCTTTTCCCTTCCCTCCCCTCCACTCCCCTCTCCATCCCTTCCCTCCCCTCCCCTACTCTTAAAAGGAACTGAGGTATATTTTAGGAAAGCATAGCTGCTCTCTGAAAGGCCTGATTGTGTGGGAGTCCTTGTGTGGACTTACTTTAAATCCTCTGGGCCACACTGTCCTGGGCATGTCCCATTTTATTAACTCATTGGATAGTCACAAAAGTTTTATTGGGAAGGAACTGGCCTCCTTTCCAGATGAGGAAGCTGAGCCACAGAGGGATTAGGATTATACAAAGCTTGTCTCTGAGCCCAGAAGGTTCTGAGTCCCTCTTCCTCTAGCAGAAAATGCTAGGGGTCTTAGAGTCTTTCTGAAAGGTTTAAGTCTTCATCAGAGAACTCCAGGACAGGGTGTGGGGTGGGGGGAGGGGGGTGTCTTTGAGTATTTCTCTACCAGCATCTGTTACTCTGCTGAGTAGCTTCCTGTGGATTGTATGTTGTCATTGATGTATTATCATGACTGTGATCATTGCTATAATGAATACCTGAAATAATCAACTTAGAGGAAAAGTTTATTTTGAGTCACAGTTTTAGAGGCATTAAGTGGAAGCTCTGGTGCTTAGGGCATGTCTTGAGATAGCATATCATGGTGGAGTAAAGATGCTTATTTCAAAGCCAGGAATAAGAAAAAAAAAAACAACAAAAATAAAACTGGGTGCCAGTGGCTACTTAGCTACTTGGGAGACTGTAATCTGAGGATTAAAGTTTAAAGCCAGACCTGGCAGCAAAGTTTGTGAGATTCTTAGCTTCAGTTAACTATCAAAAAGCTAGATGTGGATTTGTGGGTCAAATGTTAGAGCTCCAGCCTTGAGAGAAAAAGCTAAGGGACAGTGCCCAGGCTCTGAACTCAAGCCTCAGTTCTAAAGAGAGAGAGAAAGAGAGAGGACAGAGAGAGACAGAGACAGAGAGAGAGAGAGAGAGGAGAGGGGGGAGGGAGAGAGAAAGGAGAGGGAGAAAGGGAGAAGGAGAGAGAAAGAGGCTCCATCACCTTCAAGGGCATAGTTCCAATGACTTAAAGGCCTCTCAGTAGACCACACCTCTTATATTTTATCACCTCCCAACATTGCCACCCTCCGAACCAAACTTTAGCATATGGACCCTTGAATGACACCCAGAAAACAAGTTTCTTTTTTTTTTTGGTCAGTCATGGGGCTTGAACTCTGGGCTTAGGCGCTGTCCCTCAGTTCTTCAGCTCAAGACCAGTGCTCTACCTCTTGAGCCACAGCACCACTTCTGGTTTTCTAGTGGTTTATATGGACTTTCCTGCCCAGGCTGGCTTTGAACTGTGATCCTCAGATCTCAGCGTCCTGAGTAGCTAGGATTATAGGCCATGAGCCACCTACGCCTGGCATCAGAAAACAAATTTCTTTTTTAATTCAATGTCTTGTTTTTTTTTAATTTTAATTTTTTTTTATTGTGAGAGTACTATACAGAAGGGTTACAATTACATGGGCAAGATAATGAGTACATTTCTTATCAAGCATTGTAAAAAACTCAGTGTTTTTCTATGTTAATGGTGTGTGTGTGTGTGTGTGTGTGTGTGTGTGTGTGTGTGTGTGTGTGTGTGTGTGTGTGTGTGTGTGTGTTTTGAGCTTTTGTGTTCCATGGTTAGCACTTTGCCACTTGAACCAAGCTCCACTTCTGGCTTTTGGGTGTTTATTTGGCTTAGAACTGTTATCTTCAGATCTCTGTCTCCTGTATAGCAGGATTACAAGAATAAGCCATTGGCTTCTGGCTAAGGGACTTTTTAAATGGTTTTTAGTCTTCTGAGTCTGTTTTCCTCAAAGAAAGTATAATTTAATTACTGCCACTCAGTGTAATAAAGCAACAGTCCAAGATTGGACTTTGACTGCCAGCTGTCCATGTCCTAACAAAGTTGAGAAAATTCTTCAGTGCTTGGGATTCCATTCACAGGGTGGTTGATTTTTGCATTTGGAAAATTATATTGATTGATGACTTTAGCCAGGCACGTGCAGACTTTCAAAGTCTCAGATTTTATAGTTATAGGTTTTGTGGTACGTGTGGTCATGTGTATATGTGTGGGTGTGTATTTGGTGGCAGGAAATAAATCTGAAGACCTTATCAAATGATAACATCTTAATGACTCTCCAAATCCAGAAAAGTAGTTACAGAAATGGGATTTGAATTTTATTTGCTTTTAGTGCTCCCAACTGCTACTTAAGTGTACCTTCTAATTGTGCAGATGTAATGGCAGATATCCATGAGATAGAACCGTAAAGACAAGTCTGGAATAATGATCACTTGGAAGTTGTAAAAGTGGAGCAAATACTCTTCCTTTCTTTTTTTGGCGGCCTCGTTTTCTGCCTCTAGGTGGTGCCACATGTAACATTTTCCTTTATATGTGGTGTTTCTCAGCAAGCAGAGGTGGGGGGCCGGAGGAATGGGTTCAGTTATTTCACCAACAATTCTGGAAATCAGAAGCTTCTGAGGGCCAGGTGCAGCACGCTTCTTCTTTTCCTAAGTGACACTGGCTTTTCTTGAAGATCAGAGTGGTGACAGGCAAACCTGTCAATGATTTGTGGTGAAGCTACAGAGGGGTCTGGTCTTTCTATCTTCAACAGTGTCAAAAGAGAACCAACCATCATTGTTTTAGGCTGAATTGTGCCCAGTCCATATTCCAGAGTTGAAGTCTTAACCTGCAGCGCCTCAAGTTAATTACTTGTCAACTGATTAATAAGTAATCAGTTAAACAGAGGTCATGGAATGGTCCTTAGACTAGCAGTTAAACAGAGGTCATAGGATGGCCCTTATCCCAGTGTGACCGAAATCCTTCTAAGAAGAATTTTAGAAGTCTACATGTGTAGATAGAAGAAGATATGAAAACACAGAAGACCTATATACCCTCCTCCCTTAGATATCTCAAAGGAGACGAGGAGATTTCTTGATTTTGGAGTCTGTTCTTTGGAGTATTACTATTGTCATTGTTGTTATCATTAATTACTCTATTTTGTGGCAATACTAGGGCTTGAACTCAGGGCTTATGCTATCCCATAGTTTTTTCACTCAAGGCTGGTGGCTCTATCTTTGAGCTAGCTACAATTCCACTTCTGGCTTGGTAGTTACTTGGAGATGGACATTTCTGTCCAGGCGGGCTTTTAGCCACAATCTTCAGGTCTCAGCCTGGATTACAGTAGGCATGAGACACCTCTGTCTGGCTTGTCCTCCAGAATTAAGGTACAACAAATTTCTATTTAGAATTTTAGAAGTACTTCTTTTGTCTGGCTCACCTCTTTCCCTCATGCCTCATTCTCTGTAGAGAAAGACTCATCTCTAATGTCAAAATTGTAAATTCCCAGGTAGCTACCTGCCAGGCTATCTGCATATGGATAGTTTCAAGTTATCAAGCTGTGCTTGTTTATATGAATCTGGCCTCATGCAACCTTTTCTAAGAGGCCTTTGTTAGATTAAAAAAAAAAAAGAAGCAGTAAATTTGCAGTAGGTAGAGAAAGGCTAAGTGCTCCTAAGCTCTCTGACTATATCAGTTTCTCAGGGCAACAAAGACAAAAATACTACAAGCCACATGGCATAAAATGGACTCTTTGGCAATTGTGAAGGTTTGAAGCCCCCAATCAAATGGGGCCTGGTGGCTGTCCTGAGCATCTAGGGAGGAGCCGTCCTTCCCTCTTTCTGGCTTCAGGTGGTTTCTGGAAGTACTTGTGTTTTCTGGCTTGTAGACACATTACCCCAATCTGTGCCTTGATCCTCCTATGGCATTTTCCCTGACTCTGTTATTTCTGTCTGAATTTTCTCTCTCTCTTTTTTAATTGTGGTACTGGAAATTGAACCCAGGGTCTTGATCATGCCAAGCAATATTCTGCCAGGTGAGCTATCCTCTTAGCCCTTTTGTTTTCTATTTTGTTTTTGACATAGGGTCTTGACAGTTTTTCCAGTTTTTTTCCAGGCTGGTCTTAAACTTATGATCTTCTTACCTCTGTCTCCTGAATAGCTGGGATTGCAAGTGTGTACCACCACTCATGCCCAGTCAAATATTTTTCTTCGTATGAAGACAGTGATCATTGGATGAGGGCTGCCTGTAATCCGGCATGATACCATCTTGACTATCTCCATCTTGACTTTTCCAAAATTTGCACTTGAAGCTCTCAAGGCCCTACTAGACCTCTTATATTGAGTAGGTGCTGAGAAGGTAAAGCCTCCACTTGCCCCTACCTAACCCAGGATGACACCTTGGCATGCGCTTGGCTCCCCAGTGGACTCTTCCACTTAGGATACTTCACTGCTATTTGTTCTGGCCCTCCTTTATAGTTTGATGGTTCGGGAGCAGGACCAAGTATGTGCATAGAATGCGAGTGGTTTAAAACACTAAGAACAGTGACTTACTTGAGAAAGTAAATATAATATATTTAATGCTTGTCATATCACTCTTCCTTCTATCACCTAATGCTGTGATTGGCACTTTCTGTGGAAGAAAGATACTCAGAATACTACTTAGTCAGTGAACTTTTCCAGTGAAGCTGGAAAGTTCTATGCCCTTTCCAGCCATGAGGTGAGCAGAATGCTGTTGACCAAACACAGTATAGCTGGCTTTCTGTCTTACTGGAACTTAGCATAGCTCCAAGGGCCTTGGCCAGTTTGGGCTGTAGTCTGGTAGGTTTGCTTTGGACCAGGACAGTGAATGACAACATTTATTAACTAGAAGCTTGCACCTAAAAACTGGAGTCCTTGAGTTTTCTGTAAACGTCGTATTGGATGCTAAACAAATCCTTGCTGTTCTTGCAGAGAGCCTGTCCACCGTGCATCTGTCATGCAATTCACCACCGTGCTCAGGCTAAGCCTGCAGTGTGTCCTTAATTCTAAGACACACATCCTCCCCATTCTTTTCCACGGGTAAGAAAACACAGTGTCCCAGTTTCATTGGCAGAGCTTTTTGTTCTTAGTTGTACATAAAGTGGTGACATGCTTTGCCATTGGTGACATCTTGGATTCAGTGAAATACAATAATTTTCTCTGATTGTTAGCATATGATATTTCAACCAAGGGTGCTGGGCACTTCCAGAGAGTTCAAAGCACCATGTGTTCATGTTTGCCTTAGAGTGCTGGTGCTGGCAAGGAAGGAGACAGGGTGCATGACAGAGTCAGTCATTCTGCCTGCATCAGTCCTTCCTCTTATCTTCCGGGAAGCAGGTCATCTCAGAGTCTTCATAACTCCCAGGGACTTTGGGGGGAAGACAATGTGAGCCAAACCTTGTGAACCCTTCAAGCCTCAGCCAGCAAACCCTCATTGGCTGTACATTTGTATTTCTGGAGTTGATTCCAGTACAGCCACTGCCTCCTCAGTTCATTTCTTTGTTTTTTGAGCCTCCATTTCTTCATCTATGAAATAGGGGTAGTGTGAGAAAGAAGAACCGTTATGAGAATATACTAGAAGATGTTGAGGTCTGTTACTTGGTGAAATATACTTCCCCCTTCCCTAGGAGAACAAGGGAGAGTCTGCCGAGAATGTCAGAGTTTTGATCTAGGCTCCCTTGGGCTCCTTCAGGCAAGCAAAGGTAGGCTGGTCGATTCCTTCTAGATTCTACTTTTCCTCGTGTTATCTAAGCTGTGGAAGGAAGGTAGACAGTTATTTTTCAGAAATTTAGGGTTACAGCATATTGGTCCACAGCATCCCTCCTTCCCTGAGTCATCTTCAGGAGACAGAACTCTGGTGCCTGTGGGAAGCCTGCTTCTGCAGGTACATACTAGTCAGCCCTCAGTGAGGAACAGCACCCCAACTGACTAGTTGGTTAATGGAAGAGGTAACGTAACACTGATGACAACAGAGCCGGTTGGAAGATGCAAGGAGGATGGCATGAGAGAATGAAGCTGATCTTTGTGCAGGAGTTGATTTAAAGGACGATGACTCCATGCCACTAAGTTCTTAGCTGGTGACAGTACTAGCATTTACATTGGTAGTTTCATGACAATAGCAGCAGACCCCAAATGGACAGAGGGAGCTGGAAGGGGCTTGGTGGATACTGGTAGATGCTGTGCAAGTCTTCTGTCACATCAGAATAGGGCTAGCATGGCATCAACAGGGAACTTTAGCTCCACTTTTATCCACTTTCTCTAGACTTCTAGCTCCTTGCCTAGCCGGAGGCTAAGGTCATCAGAACCAGCTCCAAAGGAGGCGCAGTGATGGGGTCACTGAGAGCTGGAAAGCACTTCAGTTGGGGTGGGGTTCCTCACTGAGGGCTTCCCACAGGCACCAGAGTTCTGTCTCCTGAAGATGGCTCAGGGAAGGGGGGATGCTGTCGACCAATGTGCTGTAACCCTAAATTTCTGAAAAATAACTGTCTACCTTCTTCCACAGCTTAGATAACACGAGGAAAAGTAGAATCTATAAGGAAGAATCTGTTTTTGTTGTTGTTGGTGATGATGGTGCTGATCCTAGGGCTAGAACTCAGGTGCTGTCCCAGAGGGCGTGTGCTCAAGGCTAGCGCTCTGCCACTTGAGCCACACCTCCACTGCAGCTTGGTGGCTAATTGGAGATCAGAGTTGCAGAGACTTTCCTGCTTGGTTGTCTTTGAACCAAGACCTCCAGATCTCAGCTTCCTGGGTAGCTAGGATTATAGGCCTGAGCTACCCATCCTCTGCAAGGGGAGAATCTTAATGAAACTAATCTTAGTGAGAAGGAGGTTTGTGTTTCTAGAAGTATGCTGGGTCTGTCTGTACCCCTGACATTGTGACACTCTCTTTTTGCCAGGACTTGGCTGTAACCGCAAGATGTACTCAGTAGTAACAGGCTCAATAATTGCTAATAAAATTTAAATGGCTGCAAAATCACAGAACATCAAAAAAAATTCTTTTTCCTGGCACATGCAGACAAATCTTGCTGATCCAACTTAGTCTGGGACTGTGCAGTCTTTTTCATTTTTATTTTCAAATGCCGACTTGCTCTTTGGGCTGTGACACAATCTGTGTGCAATTGCTTAATGGCTTTTAAAAAAATACAGAGACAGATGAGAAAGTAATATTTTTTTCCTAAAAAGATGTGGTGCATTCTTGCAGTATAGTCATGTGACCAGAAAGTCTTGTGCTGGTTAGTCCAGAAGATGAGTTTTCTGTGAGGGTTTTGAGTGGGAAAGAATGGAGGCCAAGCATCTGTGTATGTATGTGTGCACCGTGCATGTCTGCCAGTATTGGGATTTGAACTCTTGGAGCTGTCCCTTACCTTCTTCACTCAGGGCTGATGCTCTACCGCGTAAGTCACAGCTCTAGATCAGGCTTTATGCTGGTTAATTGGAGATAAGAGTCTTAGGGACTTTTCTGCCTGGTGGCTGGCTTGAACTGCACATCCTTAGACCTCAGCCTCCTGAGTAGTTAGGATTACAGCTATGAACCATAGGTTCCCACCAAGGTCAAGCATCTAGGATTTGGGGAAATTTCCCTCCCTCCCTCCCTCCTTCCCTCCCTCCCTCCCTCCCTCCCTCCCTCCCTTCCTTCCTTCCTTCCTTCCTTCCTTCCTTCTTTCCTTCCTTCCTTCCTTTCTTTCCCTCCTTCCCTCCCTCCCTCCCTCCCTCCCTCCTTCCCTTCCTTCCTTCCTCCCTTCCTTCCTCCCTTCCTTCCTTCCTTCCTTCCTTCCTTCCTTCCTTCCTTCCTTCCTTCCTTCCTTCTTTTCTTGCTGAACTTTTTTTTTCTCTAAATGCTAGTGCTGTATCTCTTGGGCCACACCTCTACTTACAGCTTTTTGCTGATGAATTGGCCATATGAATCTCTCAGATTTGTCTGCCCAGGCTGGTTTCAAACTGGGATCCTCAGAGCTGATACTCCTCAGTACCGGGGATTATAGGCAATTTTTGGTTCATGGCATAGTCCCATACAATGTTAGAGGGCAGGGTCCTTGATATAAAAGGGTATCACATTTTTGAGAATCAGTGGTTGGAAAAGAAGGGACTGGAACAGGTGACATATGGTATCCAGCACAGTAGAACTTCAACTTTAATTCCAAATTAGAAATGGAGTCCGACTGCTTTGGAGAGGCAGCATGTGCATGGACCTAGGTTGTTTATTTCTAGCGCTGTGTCCTTTATTTTGGGAGGCTGAGGGTGGGGAGGCAGACATCGTCCCAGATTCTCCAAGCAGTTGAAATATGCAATATCTGAAGGCCATACTGACTCTTCCTGTTTCTCGGTGGGTGGAAGGGCAGTTTGTTTTGCCTATTCTTTTGGGATCTGGCACTAAAGCCCAGGATGTTCACTGGCCTCCTGAGGGAGCTTGTTTTCTTGGAGGGAAGAGGTGATACCTTTGCTGTCCTGGTCTGCACAGAGCTGAAAGAGGGAGCTTCCGGGATGGACCAGGCAGTGTGGAAGGAGTGAATGACCATGGTGAGGATATCTCTAGGATCTTGTTTCTCTGACTTGCCATTTTCAACATTGTGGCCTGTGAGAGGGGACCCCCGTGACAAGGTCCTGCTGGTGGCTGTGCCTGAGCATGTGCATGCCTGTCACCATTGTGTGTGTGTGTCTGTGTGTGTGTGTTTATTAGAACTTGAACTCAGGGCCTGGGTGCTGTCCCTTAGCTCTTTCACCCAAGTCTGGTGCCCTACTACTTGAGGTACACCTCCACTTTGGGCTTCTTTGGTGGTTAATTGGAGATAAGAGTCTCTTGGACTTTCTTTCCCAGGCTAGCTTTGAACCATGATTCTCAGATCTCAGTCTCCTGAGTAGCTAACATTTCAGGTATCAGCCTCTGGCTCCCAACCCTCATGCTGTCTTACCAAGGGTATTAATCCCCTTCAGGCAGCTGTGTCACTTTCCTAAGCAAGTCAGTCTGCAAAATCTTCTACTGCGTTCCCTTGGGGCTCAATTTCAACCTCTGAGTTTGGGATGACACTGATAGTTCAGTCCACAGCAGCCAGGATGTTGCTTCTAATAAGATTTGAGGGAGAACGAACATATTTGTCTGTCCTAATGTTGGAGAGGGTTCATTGAGCAGCAGGTACCACACAGACTCACTGCAGATGCTAAGATGATATTAGATGTCCAACAGATGTCCCGAGGCAGCAACAGGAGTGAGCAGGGAGAGCCATTAGATTGTGGTGTCTGGCATTTATGGAGGGAGGAGGAGGGGAAGAGAAAGGAGCAGAGGGAGAGGAGCAAGAGGAGGAGGAAGGGGAAGAAGAGAAGGCCCAGGAGGACCATGGACAACATCGTGAGTTCAGGAATGGTTCTTTCAGGCCTGTGGGAAGACCTGGATCCCCACTGGAGGAGGTGCAGGTTCCACGGGGATGGGCGTGTCTCAGCACCACCACCATGCACTGTCACCAATTGAGAGCAGCCCACAGAAAGAACGGTGTTGGTCTGAATGTGTTGGTGAGTCCTGGTGGCAGGAGCCGGGATGGTCAGACAACGATGCTGATTTCTGAGTGGAGCTTTTTTTTCTTTCTAGCTGTGTTCATGTACTACTTTATTCACTTAAAACTACTCTCAGATGCCGGGTGCCAGTGGCTCACGCCTGTAATCCTAGCTACTCAGGAGGCTGAGATCTGAGGATTGTGGCTTAAAGCTAGCCTGAGCAGGGAAAGTCTACGAGACTCTTATCACCAGTAAACCACTCAGAAAACTGGAAATAGCACTGTGGCTCAAGTGGTAGAGCACTAGCCTTGAGCTGAAGAGCTGAGGGGCAGTGCCCAGGCCCTACAACTGACAAAAACAAAACAAAACAGGCACTAAAGGAGAATGCTGGGCAAGGTGCTAAGTCAGATGAGGGAGGAGTCTGCGGTGTGGGGTGACCCATGCCGAGGAAGGGGTCTAACTGGATGCTGTGGGATCTCCAAAGAGGAATACCTGAACTTATTTGGGATATTCAGGATTGTTCCTGGATTGTCACTGTTTCCGCTGAGATTGGAAAAGCAAGGATAAGTGTGCTCTTAGCCAATAGTGTGTCTTAGCCCATTGAAGCTGCTGTAGCAAATCACCATAGACTGGGTGACTTAAACAGCAGAAACCCAGGAGGCGGAAGTCCTAGTTCAGGTGCCGTGGATGGCCAGGTGGTGGGAAGTGCCCCTCCCCAGGGAAACACCGCCAGCTTTTCACTGCGTTCTCTCATGGGGCTGGAGGAAGGGGGGCTCCCTCTTCTCTCTGAAGCAGGACACCAGTCCCATTGTGACAGCTTCCCACTCATGAGATATTCACCTCCCACAGGACCCACTTTGGAACCAGGGCTTCAGTGAATGAGTTTGAGGAGATGGAAACACTCAGGGCACTGCAGGGTACAAGGTGATGGAGGGGGAAAGGCCTATTACAGTCTTGAGGGTGAAGAAGAAGACGGGGCATAGCCCTTCTCTGAGAAATTCCTGGGGCAGGTGGGAAGAGAGGAGATTGGCAGGGAGTGCTTACAGGAGTCTATGGTAGGTCACTTATGAGGTCCCAGGACCTCATGAGCCCCGAGAAAAAAGTAGCCGTGTGCCTAACTCCAGAGGTGGGTGAGTGAATCAACTTAGTTGAACCAACCTCTTGGCTGTGTGACACTGAGCAAGTTCCTGAAACTTATCGCCATCACCACATTTGTAAAATAGGATTGGAATCATTGTGGTGTCACCAGTCCACGAAGATTACATGGCTCACTCTTAGAACAATGCCTGCCGCAAGAAGTATTTGGTGCACCGGAGCCTAGAGCCTAGCTGAAATGTCCATCGTTACCTCTCACTTCAGATTCTCTTCAACCAAAGTCATGGTCAGACAGCCTCAAATACTTGCCTGCTGGCACCTGACAGTGACCACGCTAACCAGAATACTATGGCTAATCAATTTTCTGAGAGTGAAAGAGTATTGTAGGTGGTTCAGCATAAAGCTGTGCACCATGTTTGGTAGGAAGGGTGAGAGAGAAAGGAGGAGGAAGGAAGGAGGGGGAGAAGGGAGGGAGGCAAGGAAGGAAGAAAAGAAGGAAGGAAGGAAGAAAAAGAAAGAAAGAAAGAAAGAGAAAAAAAGAAAGAAGGAAAGAAAGAAGAAAAGAAAGTTTGCTTTCAGTGTAACAATGGAGTGTAGGTCTTGGGTCTTCCAGCCAGCGTTTCCTAGAAGTGTGTTTGGAAAATCACCTATCTCCTTCCTCTGTTAATATGGCTTTGTCTCAAAGCCTGCTGGAACTGAATCCTCAAAATAGGATCCCAGGAATTCATACCATAACCAGTAGCCCAGAGGATCCTGGGACCTGCTGCCTCCAGAGTCTAAGTGTCTTGAGTAGGCCGAGAGTCTTAATGATCAGGACAAGATCTTGTGTCACCAGCATCCATCTATGTGTAGGGCAGCCCATCAGGTGCTCCCTTCTCTTAGGTCTAGGCGTCTTAGTGAGAGTGTTGACCTCAAAAGAAACCCTTCTGAACAGAGTGCCAAGTAACATGATGGTGACCAGATGCAGGTTAGTGTTTTGTTTTGCTTGTAAGGTTCATTCCCTGTATATTTTTTCCTAAAGACATCGGCTGAATCACAGACATTCACATTGCAATGTTGAGGAGAGAAGATGATTTTATCTGAGCTAGAAATGAAATTCTCAGCAAGAAGTGCCTAGCCTTTGGGAATCTCAACAAGTAATGGCAACAAGATTATATCCTTGTTGGCAGTCGGTATCTCCAGGAGGTGGAATAATGGGTAACCTGCTGAACTTCTTCTTTTTTTTTTTTTGTATGAAAGTTGGTGTGGAGAAAGCTTTATAACACACAGCCTAGCTCAAGCTCGCCTTGATTTGTCCTGACTTCATTGCATACCAGGCAATGCTCTTTAATCTCTTTGCTCAGGTTTCTCATCTGTGAAGGGGTGGGAAGGGGGTAGTGAGACAATAAAATAGCATCTCCCTCATGCAGTTTAAATACACGTAGGCCGATTATGTATTTAGGACAATGCTTGACCTTTACTTTTCTCTTAAGAATTATCCATAATAGTTAATAATAACATCATCACCTTTAAGTGCAAGCAGTTGGTTGTCTTTGGATGATAACGAATAATTAAAAGTGTGAAGAGAAAATCATCCCAGATCAGAAGTGAATGAGTGAATGGTTTGGAATATCTGTGAGGATTTAGAAGGATCCAGCCCTCCTGTGGGGGAGGGGCATGGGATGGGGGGGCATGGGGGGAGCCTTTTCATCCCCTGTCAATGTTTTTCTATCTGTGTTTCTTGGAGAGAGAAGGGAACACTAAAAGCAGTGAGGAACTCTAGGCTTGGGACCCTTTTCTATGCTGAAAGCATAGATGCTACAAGTCTTATCTTTTTTTCTTTTTTAATCTACTAGGCTTTGCATCTAGTTACATTTTCACTAGTAGTTCATTGGTAAAACAGACCAAAGGATGAGTTTGCCCTGATCTCCCTCCCCAAATAGCCATTTGTTCTTTGTTTTTGATCTCTCTCTCATATGAGATTCCATGATTGTCCTTTTCCAGAAGAGAGCTCCCTTCCACCCCCCCCCCCCAATGCAGGAGTGCTCAGAAACATTCCTTATACCCATCCCATCTCTTGCTCTCGGGTGCAGGGGGCAGGTTGCATGTAATATCAAGTTACCTGTTACAAGAAAAGATCCTGGGTTCACTGGTTGCTCTGTGTGTGTGTGTGTGTGTGTGTGTGTGTGTGTGTGTGTGTGTGTGTGTGTGACAGAGAGAGACACTGCTCTTCCTCTCCCTGCCTGAGGAAGCGTGTGTGTGTGTGTGTGTGTGTGTGTGTGTCAGAGAGAGACACTGCTCTTCCTCTCCCTGCCTGAGGAAGCCATGTGAGTCAGTGTTCCACGCTCTTGTGTGGATGGCTATATTCGTTGCTGGTGACAGCAGAAGCTGTTAGACTACTTTCTGACAATCAGAGGGAATGTTGAACATCTGCTCAGAATCCTCCTCCCCTGAGTCGTGGGGCCAGGCCAGGCCTGCCCTGGTTGTTCAAGGTTTCCAGGTGATGCCATTAAAATCCCTCCCTTCGGGTTCCTTTGACCAAGTCCATGGGCGTGGTGGAAACAGTTTAGAGCCCAAGCCTTTTCAGTTCTTGGAGGGAACTAGAAACATGGTCAAGCCCCCGGAGAAGCTGGGGATCCCACTTTAGAGGGAGTCCCTGCCAGTAGCAGTTAAGTCTGCCCAGACAGAGTGGTGGATGGGGTTTGTGTGGGGTTCACCGCTGCCCACTCAGGTGCCCTGTCAGGTGGGGGGAGTGCTGGATCTGGAGGAAACTGAGCAGTGGATTGTGTAGTCATGCTCTGATGCGAACCCAACTTTGGCAAGCACAAAGGACTTTGAAAACAACACATCTAGGAACCACGCATTCCCTGCGCTCGCTCGCGACTTGTTGTTGATATTGGGCCAGGTTTCTCGCTCTATTTTCTGCATTTCCAAACTATTTTGTTTTCCATTTTAGACAGTGGGAGTACAAAGGCAGATTTGTGTCATCACTTAATTTGTTAATTCTGCCAGACTTTCTCTCCTGCCAGTCAACAGTTCTCCTTGAAGTCTTCTGTTTATGGCTGGTCTTGAGGAAAATTGCAGAGGAGCAGCATGCTATTTTGCCCTCTGGATGACTGCAGAGGACTCAAGTGAAGCCAGAACAAAATAAACAATCGAAACCATGCCTCCCGGTGAATTCTAGTGTATCCTAGGGTACTGGGGCTGGGCTGCAGCTGAGCAGGGGAGGCAACTGTTTTCTGTTCTTGACCCTGCATGCAACTTTATGCTTAAGCGTAGCATTTTAGTTGGGTGAGGCTTGTCTTTCTTCTAAGTAGAAACCTGCCCTCTGGCACCCTCCCTGAAATACTGGTTATTTACATGGTTGACACCATTAAGTTCTTTGACTTCTCTGTCGATGGAAGTGCAGAACTGTTAACACCTCAACAGAAGTTGCTGCTTAAAAAGAATGTGGGCCATATGAAGTGGCACGTGCCTGTAATCCTAGCACTCTGGGAGCTGATGCAGGAGAATTGTGGGTTCAAGGCTAGCTTGGGCTACATGTAAAGACTTTCAACAACAACAACAACAACAATAAAAGAAAACAGATACATGTATGTATGTGTAGGTACGTATGTAGGTAGGTATTGATGAATCAGAGTGGATCAGCTGGATGGATCATGAACTTGTGGTTAGATTGAAATGGATTGGTGGATTAAGATGGGTGGATGGATGGATGGATGGATGGATGGATGGATGGATGGAAGGATGGATGGGTCTGTCTGTGGATCAATAGAAAAGGACAAGGCTATCTTACTCTAGTCCCAGAAACCTTTCCTTCTCTTTTCTCTGCCTAGGTAGATGTCCCTTTCCTTTGTTGCTCGAGTATGCTCCTACTCTTTGACTTGTAAATAAGCAGATACAGGAAAGAGCCATGGGCACCATCTATCAAGCAACATTAGAAGCTGCAGGACAACCAAGAAAGAGCCTGAGTGTATTTTGCTCACTTATTTCCACACCAAACAATATCAGCTCCTGGAATGAGGAATGAAATACTCAGTCAACATTTGTTGAATGATTCAAAGAACAAAGTCTATGTATAAAGACTTGTGTGGACAAATGGTTGCTTGCTCTCCTATATTCCCTCTCCCATACTGCTGTTCTCTCAGACTTCTTTTCCCAAGGACTCTGATAGGGGAGGATTACGCACACGTGCAAACATATACACACACACACACACACACAGAGCAGGATTTCTATATCATTTCCTGATTATTTCACTTAGCCTTCTCTTTTCCCTTTCTGCTTCCTCCAACCCCATTCCTGTTTGTTGATTAATCATTCTTCCATAGGGAAATATTCTTCTAGGTTCTATTCTTTTCACTTTGGGCCCCAAGATACCCCCCACTTTTTCCCCCCCTGTCCTGGGGCTTGAATTCTGGGCCTGGGCGCTGTCCCTGAGCCTCTCTGTGCTCAAGGCTGGCATTCTACTGCTTGAGCTATAGTGCCACTTCCAGATTTTTCTGAGTAGTTTATTGGTGATAAGAGTCTCACAAATTTTCCTGCCTGGGCTGGCTTTGAACCATGATCCTCAAATCTCAGCCTCCTGAGTAGTTAGGAGCCACTGGTACTCAGCTTTAGACACTCACTTTTATCATCACTGTATCTCAGTGTTTTGCTTGGATTTGAAGACAGAGGAAAGGCCTACTGAGGGGCTCCCAGGCTCAGCAACAGCAGGCACTTGACAGCATTCATGTCCATACTTTATTCTAGGCTTGCAGGGGAACCCATAGTCTCAGTGGAGTGACAGAGATCACCAGTGGGCTAGAAGAGTCAGCTATGCACAGGGGAGACAGGGGAGCAGTCAGAGCCCTGAATGATACCTGTGTGTGGCTTGCATCATGCATGGTGCATAGACAGATCTCACGCTGTGAGTGAGCACTCTGGCTCTTTTCGGTCTGCGTTCTCATTGCTAAGATCCCACCTCACTATACACATCTGTACTCCATATCCAATGCTCTGCATGGATAGTCTTAATGCGGGGCCTCACATCTCCCTGTGAAGCAATGTATATGGCATCCCCATTAAACAGGTTGAGAAGTTCAGTAACCAGCTGAGGCAGAGCCATAGTTTGGAAGCAGAGACCTGGCTGGAGTGATTCCCTGAACCGCTTTGCTCTGCTGCCCCCTGCAGGTAAGTGTGTGACAAAGCTGATCTCTTTGGAGGTGCTCTTAGGGTTTAGGGAATCTTGTGGGCAGAGATCAAATTTTATATCCTAAGTCAGGCCCAGCTTTGCTCCTCAGCCCTGAAGGGTACATCAGGGACTTGAACCATCAGATCCTTGGTGAGAGTTTCTTTCAGAGACTATTTGCTGTCTCCTGGGAAAGTTCACAAAAATGCCCATCTCAAGGGCATTCTGACTAAAAATGTCTGACAGTTGTCCAGGACTCACACCCCTACTTCTGAGGTCCCAACCCACCCCCCTCCCACCCCTGTCACATTTCACTCCACAGCTGCTTGAACTTTATTCGGCAAGAAGGCATTAGGAGGAGGGATTCTTGGTAAAATGTGGATTTGGAATCTGTAGGAATGGGTGGGGCTCCTGTCTCAATTCCTAACAACCACCCCCCCCCCACACACACAGAGATATGCTGGTCTGAGGTCTACACATGGAGGCTTTATTGTTGTTTTGACCACTAGGAGACTCAGACTAAAGCATGCGCTTGAGGCTAGAAATCATGTAATAACTTTAAGAGATGCATTTTTGTCCTCTATCTTGTTGCTTCTGCTTTCTCTATAACATACTGTTTTCCTTTAAGGTTACTATTATTTTTATAAAGGTGATGTACAGAGAAGTTAAGTTTCCTAAGTCTGATAAAGAAGACATTTCTTTTGGATAATGTCACTCCTCTCTTGTTCTCTCCCAGTTTTCCCCTCCTAGTTATTTTTTTCCCCTTCAAGGCTAGTGCCCTACCACTTGACGCACCACACTACCTTGGGCATTTTTGGTGGTTAATTGGAGATAAAAGTCTCCTTGACTTAACTATTCTTCCCAGGCTGAATTTGAACCTCTGTCCTCAGATCTTATCCTCCTGAGTAGCTAGGATGACAGGCATGAGCTTGTCAGTGAGGTACCTGGCAACATTTCCCTCATTTTTCAGTGGATTTCTTTTCTCTTTTTCCTAAGTCAATTTAAACATTGTGTGAAAGTAAACGACAAATTTATAACAAATAATTGTGTAAGAGTGTCATCTCTCAGTTTTTCCATGTCTTTGCTTAGAAATCATTCTTAGCTAGTGTATGGTGGAGTGCAAATGAGTAAGGCTCATAAAGGCTGAGATGTGAGCATCAACATTTCACACATGTTCTTGTCTTTTCCTCTTCTCCCAGTTACAGTGAGAAACAAGGAAATCTTGTACCAGTGCAGATGTTGGAAGCCGGCTTAATTTGTCTTACTGAGCCACCCCCATACCCTACTAACTACTGAGCTCCATTACAGAGACCCACAGAAAATGACTGCCTGTCAACTCCTCCTGATTTTGGTGGCAATTTTGACTATGGTAAATTGGTTTTCAAGCCTCAGAATAATATTAGGTTTAGTAAGAAGAAAATACTTCACCAACGTGCAGGGGGCTTGGACATAGAGCCCAGTCTGACAAATATAAAGCATTTACTGGAAAGAAAATGAATCAGACCCATTCAAACTTTTGTTACTATGGCAACGGGGTATTTGGTCAGTCCTTCTTTTGTCTTGATTATAATGTAGTAGTGAGGAATATCAACTGTTAACTCTTTGTGTTACATTTTGGCTCATAAAATGTCCCACTTCATATACTAACTGTTGCTGGATAAGATAATGCTATTTTAAGACAATCTAGCCATCCATTTCTTGCTACTGAGTCACCATGGGAGTTTTATTAATAATAAAAGTTAAGCCTTACTGGTTTCTGGTATCTTCCCAGTCTCTTTGTAAGGGCCATTTCACCAGCCCACCTACAAATGAAGGAGGAAAGCCCAAAACAGTTAGTAACTTTCTCCAGCACATGGTTCAGGCGTGAGTGAGAATCCTAACACTTTTTTTAGTTATATTTTTTGAGACCAGATCTTGCTATGTATCCTAGTTAATCTCAGCCTCTCAAGTGCTAGGATTATAGCCCTGAACCATTATACTTAACGTCTAACACTTCATTCTGATTTCCCCCTAGTTTATTATTATTTAGTTTGAATTTCTCCTGTTTCCTCTTCTTCCCCTCCCTGTTTCCTTCTCACTCTCTTCATTTTTCTTTTTTCCTTCCCTTTATCTGGTTACCAGGGTGTGAGCTCAATGCCTCATACTTGCTCAGCTTGTTGGCATCTATCACTTGAGCAATGCCTGCAGCCTGACTTTTTGCTGGTTATTTTGGAGATGGTGTATCACAGACTTTTCTGCCCATGCTGGCTTCTGACTGGAGTCTTGCAGTCTCAAACTGAAAACCTCTGAATCTCAGCCTATTGAATAGCTAGGATTGTAGGCGTGAGACACAGGTACTTGGCAACCACTTTATTCTTAATCACTAATATTGCTTGCATTTTTCCTTAAATCAGAATTGGTGGGGAGCGGGGGTAGACTATTGATCCTGCTTTAGTATAGGATTCTTCATGCTCAAGACTTAGTTAAGTGGGCTTTTCTATATTCTTTGAGCTGTTTAACAGCATTCCTGGTCTTCTCTCTGCTAGAGTACCATGGGGCCTTCCCCCATCCCCCATCCCTCATCCCCCAGCATGAGTTCATGTTGCTTGGAGAGAAGACCTGTAGAAATTTGGCAAGTGAAATGCCTTCTTATAGAAGAGCAACTGTCTCATTTCTGACATTTGGTGATGGCAGAGAGCTGCATAGTTTTGCTTCTATCTTACTTTAGACCATTTTCCTCCCAAGAACAAGTTCTATTTCTACCTATTAATAGCCATTCCCCCATTTCTCCCTCAAGCTTCTGGGGACTGCTAACCTGCCTTTTGCCCATGAACTTACCTTTTCTGGACATTTCATAAAGTGGGGTTGCAATTTGTGGTCTTTCCTGTTTAGCCGCTTGGACTTCACATGATATTTTCAAGGTCTATCCATGTTGTATCATAAATTAGTCCTTCATTCTCTTTTTTCATTACCAATCGTCCGTTGAGTGGAATGTGTCCATATTCATCATTCCAGCCATTTGTTGAAAAGCCTGTCTTTTTCCCTAGTGAATTTTCTTGGTACTCTTGGTCACAAATTCAACTAACTTTAAAAGATTGTGTTGAACCACATGTCCACATGTATACCCCTGTTCTGAATACCACAATGTCTTGATTACTTGGCTTTGTGTAAGGCATTCTGAAATGGAGAGGTGCTACTCTTTCAACTTTATTCTTCTTTTTAAATATAGTGTTGTGCATTCTGACTCTCTTGCATTTCCATATGAATGTAGGATCCAATCACTTGTCAGTTTCTGCAAATAGGTCAGCTAAGTTTTGATAGGAATGCATTGAATCTATAGTTTGGAGAGTCTTGCCTTACAGATACTAAATCTTTAGTCCATGAACATAGAATGTCTTTTTGCTTATTTTGGTGTTTATTTCTTCTTCTGTCTTCTATCCTCTTTGGTCTTTATTTCGTCCTCCACTTCCTCCTCTTCTTTCTTCTCTCCCCACCCCTGGCCCTCCTCCTCCTCCTTTTAATAGTACTGAAATGTGAACTCAAGGCCTTGCACATGGTAGGCAAATGCACCGTTTGAGCCACCCACGCTCCCCTCCCCCAGCTCTTTCTGTTTTGGTTATTTTAAAATAGGGTCACACATTTATCCCTAGCTAGCCTTGGTTATCACCTTTCTTCTTACTCTTCCTGTGTAGCTTGGATGACAGGCACACACCACCACATCCAGCTTTATTGAGTTATATGAAGTCTTTCCAATTCCTCCCTCCCTCCCCAAACCACAGCCTTCTCAATCTCTGCCTCCCAAGTAGCTGGGATTGTATGCATAAGCCATCATGTCTAGTTTAGACCTTTGTTTTCTTTTGATGATGTTTTTATGGTCTTCATCATGTAAGTCTTACCCTTCTTTTGTTAAATTTATTCCTAAGTATTTGAATTTATTGACAGTATCATACGTGGGACTTTTTTTTCTTATTTCATTTTTGCCTTGTTGGTCACTAGAGTATATAAATATAATTGGTTTTATATATTCATCTTGTATCCTGAAACTGTGTTGCTCTTGTTTGTTAGTTCTAATTGTGTGTGTGTGTGTGTGTGTGTGTGAAAGAAGGGGGGAGGGAAGGGAGAAGAAGGGGAAGGGAGAGGAAGAGAGGGGGAAGTTTCCGTTTCAATATAGGCATTTACAGCTATAAGTTTCTTTTTTCAACCCTGCTTTGTTTTTGTTAGTTTGTTTTCATTCATCTCTAGGTAGTTGCTAATTCTGTTTATGCTTTCTTCTTTGACCCATGAATGTTTAAAGAATGTGTTATTTAATATCCACAGATTAGTAAATTTCACAGATTTCCTTCTGTTACTGGTTTCTAATTTCACTCCATGTGGTTGGAGAACATTCATGCTATGATTTCATTGTTTTTAGATTTGTTGAAGTTTGCGTCATGGCCTAACATTTGGTCTAACCTAGAGAATGTCTCATGTATATACTGGAGAAGAGTGTAGATTCTGTTTTTGTAGAGTGGAGTGTTCTAGAGAAATCTGTTAGTTCATTTGTTTCTGGTGTTGTCTCTGCCTTCTGTTTCCTTATTGATTGTCAGCTTGTTCTATTCATTACTAAAAGTGTTGAAGGCTCTATGTTTGCTTTTAATTGTCCATTTCCCTTTCACTTCAGTAAGATTTTGCTCCATCGATATTTTGGTGCTCTGACTTCAAGTGTATATAATTATATTTTCCTGGTAGATTTGCCTTTTTTATTTTTCCATTTTTGCCTCAGAGAGACTTTTGTCTTCTGTTTTATCTGATATTAGTATAGCTACTGTAGCTCTAATAATTTGGGATAGTTTTGGTTTTTGTTTTTCTCCAAACCTATTACGCTGTTCTAATGTCCAGCCAGATCAAGAGTCACTGCTCTGTTTAGATGAGTTAGAAGCTGGCAATTGCTCTGTCGTCTTATCAGGTTAGCCTATAGCGATTAGAAGTTGATAGCTGCAGGATTACCCCGTTTCTATGACTGGTGTTAATGGCATCTAGAAACTTTTGGATGTGTCAGAGAAAACTTTTCCTGGACCAAGATTTGTAGTAAATCCCAGTGTTCCTCAAAGAGATCTTTTCAACTTGTAGCGTGACTGTCAGAATGTGTCAGAGCAGAGGGTGGAGCTGCTCTCCTTCCTGTTTTGGGGACCTCATCAATCCCTGGAGATGGGGGCTCTGATGGAATCCCTTGTTCCTCTCCCCCACACTGCGGGCCTTTCTCTGCTTCCCATGGTGCAGTAATGATCAAGGGTGAGGTCTGAGTGGCAAGGTGATGTTGGGAGGGTAAAGCATTCAGAGAGGACTCCTGAAAGTTAATCAGAAATGAATTTCCTGCTGGTGCCAGTGGCTCTCTCCCTATAATCCCAGCTACTCAAGAGGCTGAGATCTGAGGGTCAAGGTTCAAAGCCAGCCCAAGCAGGAAAGTCCCCCATGAGACTCTTATGTCCAGTTCACCACTGGAAACTGGTAGTGGATCTGTGGCTCAATGTGGTAGAGCTCTAGCCTTGAGCAAAAGAGCTCAGGGACAGTATGCAGGCCCTGAGTTCAAGCCCTAAAACTGGGGGTGGGGTGGGGGTGAAGACCTCAATTTTACTGGAGGCTAAAAGGGCTAGGAGAGGATGGAGACACTTTGGCAAAGTTGAGCCTCATTAGTCAGATGGGAAGTGATGGAGAACAGGTTCTCTCTGAGTTCATTCCCTTGAGAACACTGCCTCTTATTCCCACAAGCTCTCCTACTCTGGATTCTTTTCTTTCTTTCTTCACTCCTTCCCTTCCTTCAGATGATTCCCCGGCTATCACTTCTCCCTCACTGTTACTGGAGTGCTCCATTTGTGAAGTGGGAAATCCTCTGTTCTGTTCACATCTCTGTTCCCACATCTGTTCTTAATCCTGGGATTCAGAGCCATGGTCAGGAAGATTTTCCGCCAAGTAGTGAAATGCCTCTGGGCTGAGTTATCTGAGGCGCACTTGGTTGTTATCCGTTTAGATCTTCTCTCTGTCTGTCTCTTTATCTCTCTGTCTTTCTGTCTCTCTGTGTCTGTCTGTCTGTCTGTCTCTCAAGATTTGTCTGCAGAAACATCAGCTGGGGATGTCTTAGTGTCCTGCTATGAGTCTCTGGAATTTTCATTGAAGTATAAATAGAAGCATACAGACCCACTCCCATGCACAGATGGATATGTATTATAAGTAGTCAAAAATAGTAACCTAAAAAGCCCGTAGGTTATAGCAGTTTCCTAGTCCCAAGTTTACTTGGTTTGCCCCTCCTCTCCTTCATGCTGGTACTGGGACTTGAACTCAAGGCCTGAATGCTGTTTTAGCTATTTCCTTCAAAGCTGATGCTCTACCATTTGAACCGCCTCTGTACTTCCAGCTTTCTGGTAGTTAACTGGAAGTAAGAGCTTCATAGACTTTCCTGCGGTCTCAGCCTCGTGAGTGGCTAGGAGTACAGATGTGAGCCACCTGTGCTAGGCTTCCTTATTACCACCTTAAAGGACAGTGGTACCCACTTGGAGTTCTCTTATAGTTTACAATGCCCTTTCCACTAAAAGCACAAAGAATATTACAGATTTGTCTTTTTTTTCAGCTTCCTAAGGGCTTTTTGGCAAGTACGGAGGCTATTTCCTTGGTTTCCATGGTCTTGTAATATCCTTGTGAGTCCATAACAATTTTCTCCATTAAAAACAAATCTGACGCATTGCTTTTCTTATTAAGATGTCTGCTAGCTCCCAGGATAAGTACAGTCTGACGCCTTCCTGTCTGCTAGACCCACTTCCAGCCACAGGAGGCCCGATTTCCCCCAGATCTCACCCTATTTTGGGTCCTTTTCCACTGTGGCCATTTCCTGTGTACAACTAAGCAGCCATTACTGGATAGAAACTGAAAAAACTACTATTAATAAGTGATAACACTAATAATAACTCATGATATGATAATATGCTGTCTATGCTATATATGTTAATAATGTGCTATATAATACATAACTAAATATTAAACAATGCTGTCTTACTGTGCTTTATGGCACAGTAATTAACAATAATAGCTAGGAATATATATATATATATATATATATATAAATGACTAATGCAGTATGGACCATCATAGCTAATGCTGTGTTGCAGAGAAACTTCTAGATAGCTATTATATTGTCTTGTTTTACCTCACAGCAACCCATAGAGGTGGATAGTCAATGTGTCCATGTCCTGGTGGGGAAACTGAGGCACAGGGCCGCCAAACCACTTCCTGTGCATCACACAAACAGGACATGGTAGAGCCAGAATTGAACCTGGGCAGGCTAATGACATCCAGCCCACCATTTTTTTTTTTTTTTTTTGTCGGTCATGGGACTTGAACTGTGGACCTGGGTACTTTCCCTCAGCTCTTCAGCTCAAGACTAGTGCTTTACCACTTGAGCACAGTGCCACTTCTGGTTTATTGGAGATAAGCGGCTCACAAACTTTGCTGCCCGGGCTAGCTTTGAACTGTGATCCTCAGATTTCAGCCTCCTGACTAGCTAGGATTACAGGGTGAACCACCAGCTCCCGGCTGAACCCTCCATTCTTAATTTCTGGCAATAACAGTAGAAAGCAATGGCTTTATTTTCTTGTACTAGTGGGGATACTGAGGCTGAGGGAGGGGAATGCTGGGTCCCAAGATTCAATGATTAGGTGGTGGAGCTCACATGGATACCCAGACATTGTAAGCCCCGAACCCTTCCGCCATCTCAATCCACACCTCCTATTCTAGGCATAAAAGAGGAACCTTTTCGTTAGGGAATTTTCTGGCAAAGCTGTTTTGACTGCATGCCTCGTTCTATATTTATGCCCCAGTTAGCTGTGTCTGTTGCTCTTTTGCTCCCCAGAGTGGACGTCTGAAGCAGCTGATAGGTTATTTTGGGAAGCAATAACACATGCCGTATCTGATCAGGAGAGCCTGGCGTCTGGGCCAGTGGTCGTGCGGAGTTCTATCAATGCGATGAGCTGAGGGCTTTTTTACCCCGGCAGAAATGAGTTCAACCAGGCTTGAATTCCAGCAGTGGGCTTGGCTTTCTGGGCTGTTAGTCACTTGCTTTGGGATCACAATAAAAGCTCTCCCCCACCTCCCTGTGAGGGAATCCAGGCAGATTACCTTTTAACATTCCATTATTTTTATAACTCCTCCCTATGCTTTCATGTCCCCAACATGAAGGCATTTTTGACTTTGGAGAGGAGCCACAGTTTGACATTTTAGAAAATGAGCTGGAGGACTGAATGTAGCAATGATCTCACATCCTTTGCTGTTTGCACCAATTCTAGCCCCGGATGGATGCGCCCTGGGTATTCACTTAGTGAGGTGTTTATGGTTATTTAAATTATGTCAATTTCATCACTTTCCCCCTAATTTCGACTTTTATATTGCGTTTTCTCAAATATGCCTTTGGAGTGTGGTGAATTGCAGCTGGTTCATAGCATTTTTCTTATGAGAAATACTTTTTTGTTTGTCAGCCATAGGGCTTGAACTCAGCACTGTCCCTGAGCTTCCTTTGTTTAAGGGTAGTACTCTACCCCTTTGAGCCACAGTGCCATTTCTGGTTTTCTGGTGGTTAATTGGAGATAAATGTCATGGACTTCCTTGCCCATTCTGGCTTTGAACAGTGATCCCCAGATCTTAGTCTCCAGAGTAGCTGGGATTACAGGCATGAGCCATCAGTGCCTGTCTTAAAAGAAATACTTTTTTTTTTTAAGGGAAGAAATACTGAGGTTTTGAAAGGGTCTTGAAATGCTAAGCAGGTGCTTTACTACTTGAACCACTCCTCTAGTACCTTTTTGTATTGGTTATTTTCAACATGGTTATATTGCCTTATGCCTTGGCCTATTTGTGTTTTCCTTTGTCACCAGCATGACAAGTGTGTGTCAGGATTCTTGGCTATTGAGCGAAATGGTATCGTGAACTTTTTTTTTTTGTCTGTTGTGGGGCTTGAACTCTGGGCCTGGGCACTGTTCCTCAGCTGTTAAGCTCAACGCTAGCCCTCTACCACTTGAGCCACAGCGCCACTTCCAGTTTTCTAGTGGTTTATTGGAGATAAGAGTCTCATGGACTTTCCTGCTTAGGCTGGCTTCGAACTCAGATCTCAGCCTCCTGAGTAGCTAGGATTGCAGGCGTGAACCACTGGTACCCGGCTACTATTGTGAACCTTTGTGCCTAGTTTAGTCTTGAACCTTGATCCCCAATCTTTGCCTCCCAAGTATCTAGGATTACAGGCTTGAGCCACTACACCCAGTTTAATTAATATCTTAACTAAGAAGATAGCAAATATTTTTGCCGACACTGACATCCGTTCTGTTCTTCTGGGTCCACGTTGCTCCTGCCTTTGGGCTACCATAACTGCTGTTCCCTTGTCTTGGACCATTCTTTATATCACAGTTCCATGCTCTAAACATTCAAACATAGCCTAGCTGGGTCCTGTGGATCCTGCAGGTGTTCTACAAACAGTCTGTGAATTAAAGTGAGTGGAATGCATAACTGGATGAGTAAGGAAACGTTACATGGTTTCTGCATTGGCTAACGGTGGGGTACCACAGCTGAGGCCATCTTTCACTGGGAAAAGCCTTTCCTGACATCAGCCTCCATCTGGTTGAGATTAGGTGTCTCCTAGCTCCCCCTCCAGGGCACTCTGTGCATTACACACAGAGGCTTCACAAGACTTAATGCCCCCGCAAAGAATTCAGGAACATTTTGTGATCTGCCAAGATGGGCAGAGTTTTGTTTTTGTTTTTTGAAAATAGTCTGTATAGGTAGAGTATAAATTCTTAGGAAGGAGACAGAGTATAAGAACTGCTAACATTTCAAAGGACCTTTTGCTAGGACAACCACCATTTGTCTATGGGTCTACAGCTTCCGTGGTTAAAGCTGAATCCTTGTGATTCTTGTGCATACATATGGGAGAAGAGAGCACCTGTCTGTAGTTTGCTTGGGGATGTTCTCCACGTGGTTATTTTTCACTCTAAGAGGCCATTGTTAGACTTGCCTTCATGGAACAGTGTCAGAGCCAGCTTTGATACCTGGACTGGCCTCTGGTCTGTGTTGTGACAAACACCAGGAAGTCAGACGGACAGCGGATGTAAGACATAAATAGAATCAGTCGCAGTAGGATTTCTTTGTCTGGTTTGTATTACTATAATGCAATAGCTGAAACTGGGTCACTTTGCAAAGAAAAGAGGTTGATCTGGGTTCACGGTTGTGGATATGTCTGGTAGCGACCTGGCAGCATCTTTTTGTCAACAGAATCCTAAAATGGCACACAGTATCACAAGGCAAGAGACAGGCACATGTGAGTGTCTCTTCTGGCCTCTCTCTCCCTATCCTTACAGCCACCAGGATTCAGCCACAGGAGCCTCACTCTCATAACCTGATTTAAGCCTAATCAAGTCCCAAGGGATCCATCTTTGGGCACCGTCTCCCAATGGGCCAAGCTTTTTCAGCATAGGAACCCCCAGGAGAAACACCCAAGCCACAGGCAGACTGAAACAAGAATGTTCACCCTTCCTTTTTTTTGCTTAGTAAAAACGAAAACTCCTCCTAGGCAAAAGGCCTGGGAACTTCACTTTTAAAAGTACACCAAGGATTCTGCTAAAGGTGCAACACTGACTTGCCCCTTGGAGAACTTCCTGAGAGGACAGAACATTCTGGAGAAACAGTGGCAAGTAGGACAGTCCTCGAAAGGAGAAGCTGCCTCTGTCTGTCACACCCTAGACCAAGGACAGTGTGCAGCCCAAGAAAGTGAACTAGAGCAGCATCTTCCAGAGAAAGAGGCACTCTGCCTCAGGCTGTGACTCGTGTAGCCCAGGGACACCAATCCTGGCCAAGATGGATGCCCTGTACCAGGTGCACATTTAGAAAGATAAAAGGAAGAGTCATAGTTCCCTTGGCCAGACAGGAATTCCCCACTCTGCAGAGCAATAAGTAAACAGGTGTGAATGCAAAAGGAGACAGAGACAGATCGAGAGGAGCAGAGCAGAGCAGCAGTAAAGCACCAGCTTAAAGAGGTGAGGAGGGACTTTGGGCTGTGTGTTACCAGGGGATAATTTAGCCCACCTTACACCATCCAGGGTGGGAGTTGTTTTCTCGTAGCATCAGTGGTCAAAATGCAGTTCTTTGGGAAAGTCACCGTCGATGACCTCAAAGGGCAGCAAAATGCAAACTGTGCCTGTTGTTAGACCTAGCAACTGTGTCTCAACAAGATACTGTACCAGCAGGAAAAGCAGTGTACATACCAGGGGGTACATTGTTTATTGAAAGCACTCCAACTATCCATCAGTGATGGACCTTATGTCTTTATGGGTTCACAGATACAGTAATGACAGCCCTCAGCCATCATTAAACACGATGGCCAGGACCAGTTGTTATTGGCATGGGAAGGTGTCACCGTGTTAAGTAGTAAAAGCAAGGTTCAGGTCCCTGTATTTTATGGGTCCTTCAAATCTTTTACAATGAGCCAAGTCTTATGTTTATAAAGACAAGTGTGGTCATTTTGCAGAAGAGCTCAGAGCTCCTGTGGCTAGTTGTTTGGACTGTCTTAGGCCCACACAGGCAGGATAGGTGAGGCCAACCTCAATAGGAGGGAGGCCCTGCAGAGCCACATCTCCAGGATGTGCAGTAGCCAGCAGGATGGAGCGGTCGCCCCAGAGATACCACACAGGTCTGTGTTATCTGAACATTGCAGACCCATGGAACAGCCTTGTCCAGCTCTATAGCGTGAGGCTGGAAGTGGAGAGGGGAAAACTGCCATAATCCAAGGGCTCACATCCTCAGGACAGGGAAGCTGCCCTGAGCCCTTCCCAGAGAGTCTGGGAGCCACAGGCATGATGTCTGCGGAAGAGCCAGCCTGGAAAGTTCTTGCCTCATAGAAGATAGGCTTTCAGTGTCACGGTCCCTTTTCCTTCCTTCCTTCCTTCCTTCCTTCCTTCCTTCCTTCCTTCCTTCCTTCCTTCCTTCCTTCCCTCCTTCCTCCCTCCCTCCCTTCCTTTTTATAAAAATATTTTTATTTATTATTGTTACTTTTAAGCATTTTCTCTTGTTGTACAGGTGATGTACTGAGGGTTTACAGTTATATAAGACAGGCAAAGAGTACATTTCTTTCTGAACAATGTCATCCCTTCTCTTGATCTGTCCCAGTTTTCCCCTTGTGTGTCCGGACCCACAGGTTGTATGGTTCACTTTCAACATAGTATCCAGTGAGTGCCTCTACTGCATTTGTTCACTCTTTGTCCCTCCATTTCTGTACCCCACCCCCTTGCCCTCCCTAAGACAGATCAGTGAATAAACAAGACAAAAGGAAAAGAAAACAAAAACAGCAACAAAGCGGGGTGGGGGGTGGGAGGTGGGGGGTGGGGGGGCGTGTTTCCATTTCCTGGAGTTCATTTTGATAAATATTTTATATGATCAGATGCATGTAGGTCTCGTGTTTTTGTCTTCCTCCCCTAAGAATATCGTCCTTTAATCTCACTGTGTGTGAATGCCTGGCCCCTTTTCTTGGGGTCTCTCGGGAATTGAATCAAGGAAAGAAAAAAAAAAGAAGGAGACTATGCATGATTGTAAATTAATGAGCTTCCATTCAATTAACCAGCTTGTGCCTCCTCTGTGGGAATGACTAATAGTATGTCCTGCCTGGCAGGCGGCGCTCAGTCATTGTTTATGTCACAGGAAGCTGGCCCTGCTATGATTTACATTTGCACCATCACACATTTGCTAAGATGGTAGCAGCTGATCACAGGAGGCACACGGAGGGAAGCCTGGAAGCCAGAAGCTGGGTGGGCAGGTCAGTAGCTGTTCACTGCCCCACGTGCCCTGCCATAGAGTTCAGAGGGTCCTGAGCAGAACCCAGGTGCCCTCTGCCATCCCCAGTTCATGGGAAAAGTCCGTGGCTGAGAATGGACATTTTTATTTTCTGTGCTAGCATCAAGCCTTGACCTCACCTTGCATTTTTTTGCCTGGGCTTTTTTTTCCGCATCAGAGTTGGTGCTCTACCACTTGAATCACACCGACTTCCAGCATTTTGCTGATTCTTCTCCTCAGATCTCAGCCTCCTAGGTAGCTAAGATTACAGGCATGAGCCCTGCCATCAGCACCTAGCTGGATTTGCATTGTTAAATGGCATTGCCAAAAGCAGACTGGGGGTGACTCTAGTCCAGGCTATTTGAATCTGCCACTTTCCAAAGGTTGATGCTCCAAACCTCCCAAAACAGCAGATTCCAGAGGACATCAGCAATTTGCAATGAGGTTTCCTCAGTGTCACTCAGTGGTGGCTTTGGTGTAGGAAGGCAAAGTCTCCCAGTAAAGACATCTCCTCCCAGAGGGGTGAGTGGAAACCTCTCTCTCTATGCACGGTCACTAGGCTTTTCCTCAGCCTTTTTTTTTTTTTTTTAAATGCTTGTTCTGAAGCCTGAACTTAGGGTCTGAGCATTGTCCCTGTCTACATTCATACATCTAGCTCAGAGTGTGTGTGTGTGGGGGGGGGAGGGGCAGTCAGGAACCATGTCCAACTGCACCAGGGTCCTCAGGATCTGCCAGGCTTAGCATTTTCTAGGAAGTCTTGGTATTCAACGCATTGCTTGGCCTCAGGACCCTGACTGACTGTGGTGAAAGCTACGAAGCAGAACCCATAAGGTTTGAGGTGAACGCTGAGAACAGGTCTTCTCCTACCTGCAGCATACAGGACACATTCATTCCCCTGCATCTGCTTGTACTGCCAGTGTGAAGGAACGTCCAATAGGGAAGCTCACTGGAGATTTGGTTCTCTGAGTTTTTAATCCAAGGCTGGTTACATGGTACCCTCTGCCTAGAAGCCCCCCACCCCCACAACTCCTCGCTCCCAAAAGAAAGTCCTGTGTTCAGTATACGCACTGCTTGCATCAACAGTTGAGGCTACCTTTACCAATTAAGGTAGTAGGGACCCTCCTGAAATGCATGTTCTCTACTCTAGCCAAGCAAGAACAGACCATTCCAAGCAGGACTTGGTAAGGCTGGCAATCTGGGAAGTATCACATTGAGCTTTTCTGTGCACTTCCCCATTGGGTGGCTGCTGGGTAGATTAAATGAGATAATCCATGCAAAACACTTGGCACACCACCTGGTATGGTGAGCGCTTGCTGCATGTCAACTGCCATTGCTTTGACACCCAGGAAATGTGTTTTGATTGGTCCTTCAGCACCTAGAGAGGCAGGCTCTACCCACTGTCCATCACTGTCCCATCTGCCTCTTCATACTGTTGATTGGACACTTGCTTGGCTGTGGTTGACTTCCTGTGGGTGTTGGAAGCAGCAGCATGGCCATTCTCTTCCAGGAGGATGCTACTTAGGGGTTCAGGCTGGCTGTTGGTGGTGAGCCTCCTCTGTGGGTCTTTGAGGCAAACCTAACAGGAAACATTTACACATTCAGGGAGCCGGATAGGTGGTCATGGTCAGAGAGTTCTGTCTCCTCTCGTCTTACTGTTTGTCTTCTTCTCTTCCTGCAGCCAAAGCTAAATCAAAATGCGGCCCGACCTTCTTCCCCTGTGCCAGCGGTATCCACTGTATCATCGGCCGCTTCCGGTGTAATGGGTTCGAGGACTGTCCTGACGGCAGCGATGAAGAGAACTGCAGTGAGTGCCGGGGCCTCTCCAGCCAGCCCCACTTGTCCCTGCTGGCCACTCTCCTGACCGTGCTCCTCACAGCCAGAGGCTCAGGAGTTCTCGGCTGTCACCCACCTTCTGCTCTCTACTTCCCCGAGGTGTAAATCTGTAATGTCCAGCTATAGTTTATGGGGCTTTATGAAGTGTGCAGGGCCCAATGAGTTCTGGCAGGAGCTCTGCGAAAGCAGGTTAGAGTCCTCACTCAGCAGCGGGGAGCCTGGAGTGAAGACATGGGCATGCACTGCCCATCAGAAACAAAGCTGCTCCCAGGGTCATCTGATTGTGGCCAAACACTGCATGTTTATGGGATTGCTTCCCCCTCCTCCTCCCTCCCCTGCTACCTCCTCTTCTGTCTTCCTCCTCCCTCCCCCTCCTCCCCCTCCTCCTTCCCCCTCCTCCTTCCTCCTCTTCCTTCCCTCCCTCCCTCTCCTTCCCCCTCCTCCTTCCTCCTCTTCCTTCCCTCCCTCCCTCCCTCCCTCCCTCCCTCCCTCCTTCCCTCCCTCCCTTACTTTTCTTCCTTCCTTTCTCTCAGGGCTTTCACGCTATCCCTGAGCATTTTCACTCTACCACTTGAACCATAGCTCTACTTCTGGCTTCAATTGTAGATAAGAGTCTCATGGATTGTTCTGCCTGGTCTGGATTCAAATTGAAATCCTCAGAACTCAGCCTCCTCAGTAGCTAGAATTATAGGTCTGAGTAACTAGTATCCTGCTTCTTCGTTATTTTAAATGCTCTGAAAAAAATTCTATGAGTTAGATATATATAAAGAATATATTCTTACAAAAAAATTCCAAAGTAGTATAAAGATTTCTCCTTGGCTGTGACCTCTTGATTCCTTTTGCCTGCCATATAATGTTTCATAGTAACAATAAACACAGACATTGAATCTACTTACATTAAATCTACTCTACCTTGCCCTATTGTTAGCTTAACTCCTCCTTGGGCTGGATACATACAGTTCCTTCCTTTCTGATACCCCTGTGTTCACCGTGAGTTCTCACACGAAGCCTCAAGGACCTTCAGGTATCTCTTCCCCAACTTTAATATGGTTCCAGCTTTCTAGCAACTTGCATCCTAACTGTTCCTACTGGTCAGTCTGTACCCTTAGTTCTCATCTAGGTCCTCCTAAATGTTAGAGTGATTGAGGCTTTCTAATTATCATTGCCTGTGAGTGAATGTACATATTTGTTTCATATGTTTACATTTTTGGGATTTTGATAGGTTCAGAGCTTTAATTAAGACCTTACACCGGAATACATTTGTGACTGTAAACACACACACACACACACACACACACACACACACACACACACACACACACCACACCACACATGCATGCATGTGTGCAATCTAGTCCCAACAAAAAGCAAGCATGAAAAAAAAGCAAGTGTGACACATTATAATACACACATTCAAATGGATCATGTCATCCTTTTGCTCCTTACCATAATTAAAGACTTTGTAAGATTTACACGGTTGGATTAAATTGTCTAAGAGAATAAATTATTTGCATCCCAGATTGTGCCAGTGAGAATTAAGCCAGTGTTTCTCTCTCACATCTATTTAAAAATAATGTCCTAAGCTGGATGCCGGTGGCTCACGCCTGTAATCCTAACTACACAGGAGGCTGAGCTCTGAGAATCACAGTTCAAAGCCTGCCTGGGTTGGAATGTCTTAAGAGATTTTTATCTCTAGTTAACCACCAGAAAACCAAAAGTGGAGCTGTGACTGAAAGTGATAGAACACTAGCCTTGAGCCAGATTGCTCAAGGAAAGCGCCCAAGCCCTGAGTTCAAGCCTCATGACTGATGAATAAATAAATAAATAATAAAAACAAATAGTGTTTTAACTCAGTAGTTTGAAGACTCTTAATATAACAAGTACACAACATTTAGCCCTTCTTTCTTATGTGTCTTGTACTTTAGAAGAATCAGATACCTGACTTAAAGTTGTTTTTTTTTCCTTTTTAAAGACTATCAGCCAATGTAAGAATAATAGAATTAGAGTCCATTTCGTAAGCCCTAATGAAGAATGGATCTAGGTAATGATCATAGTGGTTGTGAAAACCCATAGGTGAAAAATTAATGACGGCGCTTTCTCATGATGGATGGGGCTGGAAACTCCTGAACCACCAAGTCGATCTTTCACAGACAGCTCTGGATCAATACAGCACCACTTCAAGTGGAGTGGAGACACCTTGCTCTGTGGGTCTCTATGTTATTCTCAGAGCCCATTTATATTCATTAACTCCCCTTCCCCCAATAAAGAGAGATAGTGTTTAAATTTTGCCTTGAATGTTCAAATCTAGAAGGACAGACACTATTATTCCTCCAGACGGTGACATTTTGGTTGCTCGCCTCCCATCCTGGTGTTCTGAGCCTCCTCTGGCCTCATTTTCCTGGAGGAACAACTTTCTTCTTTTAAAGGTGGGCTCTGCTGGCTATGTCTTCTCTTGGTTTTCATTTATCTAGGACTGTCTTCATTTCACTGTTATTCCTACAAGGTGTTTTTGTGGTGTGGAGAATTCTGGGCTGACGACTCTTTGCTCCAAGCACTTTCAGTGTGCCACTTCCTCTGACTTCTCTCCTTCCCAGAGCAAACTGGCCGTCTTTCCATTCTCTCTGTGTACATTATGTACCATTTTTTTCTATAGCTGCTTTGGAGATTTTTTTTCTCCCCTTGTTTTCAGCATATAGATCATGGTGTTGGGTGGCTAGGTGTAGAGTTCTATGAGTTTAACCTGTTTAGGATTCTCTGATCTATGCAGAGAACATTTGGTGTTTTTTCATACTTAATACATTTTTAGCTGTCCTCCTTCCCTCCCTCTTGCTCTCTTACCACCCTCCTTTCCTCTTCCCTCCCCTCTCTCTTTCTTCCCTCCCCATCTTTCCTCCTTCCCTTCCTTTCTTCCTCCCCCCCCTGCTGCTGCTGCTCCTCCTCCTCCCACTTCTTCTCCTCCCGCTTCTCCTCTTCCCACTCCTCCTCCTCTTCCTCCTCCTCCTCTTCTTCTCTTCTTCCTCCTCCTCCTTTCCTCCCTTGTTCTTCCCTGCTTCCTCTCCTCTTCTCTCTTCATCTTCCTTTCCAATTGTGGTGGTTGGACTCAGGGCCTCACACTGCAAGGCAGTTCTACCCCTTGAGTCCCTTTTGACTTTGGTTATTTTCAAGGGAAGGTTGTGCTTTGTGCTCAGACTGGACTGGGCTATGATCCTCCTACCTGGGATGACAGGCATGTGCCAAGGTGCCAAGATACTGTGCTTCCCCATAGCTAGAATAATAGGAACATGTTACCACAACTAGTCAAACTTTTTTTCTTGCCTGGACTGGCCTTGAACAGTTATTTTCAGATCTCTGCCTCCCAAGTAGCTAAAAATTACAGGCTCAAGTGACTGCGCTTAGCGAATGTTTTGTGAATACAGTTGTCTTTCATCTTTCTGATAGATTTCTGAGACAACAGCATCAAATGGGTTTTGCCTCTGTGTGTGTGTGTGTGTGTGTGTGTGTGTGTGTGTGTGTGTGTGTGTGTGTGTGTGTTCAAACTTGGGCTTGAACTATTGCTTGGCTTGTTTACCCATGGCTAGTCCTCTACCACTTGAACCATGACTCCAGTTCCAGACATTGGATCTTCTGTTACTGTACCACAAATGGATGAGGCTTTTTTGTTCATGATTTTATTAGTCATTTTGCTTTTTATGTATTAAGTCTAGATTTCTATTAATCTGTCATCAAGTTCCTTAATACTCTCTTTCACTACCCGCAGTCTGTTTTCTAGCTAATGTTGCATTTTGTTTTGTTTTCATCTCAGTTATATTTTTCAGTCTTCACATTTCCTTTGACAACTTATTCTGTCTTCTATGTCATGGCTGAGAATTCCTGTTTACCCGTTTGTTGCTAACGTGCTAGTAATTGCTTGTTAGAATATTTACTACTTTAAAATTCATATTGACCACCATACAGACAACCTTTTAAACCACTATAGAAAACAACATCTAGGGGCTGGGAATGTGGTTTAGTGGTACAGTGCTTGCCTGGCATGCATGAAGCTCTAGGCTTGATTCCTCAATACTACATAAACAGGATAAGCCAGAAGTGGTGCTATGGCTCAAGAGGTAGAGTGCTAGCCTTGAGCAAAAGAAGCTCAGGGACAGTGCCTAGGCCCTGAGTTCAAGCCCCAGGACTGGAAAAAAAAAGGGAAAAAAACCATCATATAGACCCACAAAGTGGCAACCAGTGACCACAGTAGAGCTCACCACAGTGATCACCAGTGACCACCATAGAGACCAGCACAGAGATCATAGAGACTACCGTAGTGACCATCACAGAGACCATCTTAGAGCACCAGAAACCTCCATAGTCGCCGCCATTGTGACCATCATAGAAAACTGGTGCTGTTTCAGTTTAACTGTGTCTTCCACGGGTGATGCATTCCTGCCTGTTCCTAAGCACAGACAGCCTACTTTTGCTCACAGTGTTGGTATCACGGTGGTGGCATATTGTGTGTGTCCTGCACACGTCTAGACCAGAGCCTATCTTCTCTCCTCCACCCATGCACGAGTGGCCACCTGGCGGAGCTGGGTTTTACATATGGAGATGCTGGATGTTATAGGGAAGAACTTTTCCCGAGTGCTCATAAATAAGGTCAGCCAGTCTCCTTAAAGAGTCCTGGGTGACCTGCTTCTGTGAGAAGTCTTCTTGGCTTGTGAGGCGAGCCTGGGCTGGGCTGGGCTGGGCTACACTATGCTATGCTACCCTCCTGTGTGCTCCACCCCTGTCTTGGCCTTTCTTCCACAAATGGCACCTCATTGTAGGGACTGCTCTGATCACCCTGTGACAAAGCACTTCCTTCCTCTGCACACTGTGTCCCTGGCTTCACTCTCTCAACACTTAGCACCACTTTCTATTGATTTCCTGTCTCCCTACTCCATTGTGATGGCCTCGAGATGGTTTCACGTGCCTACAGCTATATTCTGGTGCCAAGGATGTCATCAGGCTCCTCCTTCGCATGCACTGAGTGAGACTTCCTGTGCTTTATCTTAGTGCCCTGTTGGCTTTCCCCGGAGTATCAGCTCTTTGAGAGTAAGGGATGGGTTGTTTCACCCCCAGTACTTAGCAAAGTGATTTAGTTAAAAAGGATAATCAATAAATGATTGTTGAATGACTGAATCAAGTAACTAATCAAATAAAGAGCCAAGTGAAGAAGATAGGCAACCTTGGGCTGCCTGCTTCCCTGCTATGGTCAGGATATATTCTTAACATATGCACGTTTTATCCTCCTGGGTTTTCAGATGTGTGCCCAGAGAGCAGATTTAGACAGTGCATGGCTCATTAACCTCAGCTCCCGTGTCTTTTAGACTCTCATCCTTTTTCCACAGTCTCTAAGCCAGCCAGCATGCCATATGCTGCTGTGGACGAAGAATGGGTTAGATGCCACCCTGGCATCCTGGAGCTTAGACTCGAAGCAGGAAGACAAAAGCACCCGAAAGCCAGCAATAACAACGTGGGGCTGGCAGTCAGGACTGCTGCTCCTTTGGGACTACTCACTGGAATGGTTGGGGAAATGAGTCATTCCCCAGGAACAGGAAGATGAGTGTCATTTAAAATATAGCCCCATGGGGTATTTGGGGCTGAGGACCCAGACTAAGCCTGGAAGCTACGCTCAATGCCCAGGGCCTGGGAGCTGCATGCTGACAGCTTCTAAGCACTCTGGGCTTGGCACTATGTATGCTTTTCATAGCTGATCTCACTGTAGGCAGATAGTTTCATTTTCTCCTTGTATATATTGAGGAAAGGAGATGTGGAAAGGTTAAACAACCTGCATGATGACATAATTCATAAGTAGCAGAGTTGGAGCATTGTAAATTTGGACTCCAATCTCTTCTTCTTCAAGAGGGTGATACACAGATATATTGAGAAATGCAGAGATGAGCACCAGGGTAAGTAGGTTGGAAGGCGTTATCCTTGGTGTGCAACAAGTTGAAGGGACTTCAGCTCTTTGGTGCATGCCTTTTAACACTGGCATCTGCACTCTGCCATTGTACTCAATATATTGCCACTATTGATAGTTACAGTACACATTATTGAACACTTTGTAGGGAGTCACGTACTATTCTCTGTGTTTTGCATGCATTATCTAATCATTTAATTTCCACAAAATCTCCTACCATGCCTACTGGTTTATCCCCACCTTACAGAAGAGGAAGCTCAGGCTCAGGGAAGTGAAATGAGTTTCCCAAGTTAAGATAGAGCTGAAATTGAAGTCCAGGTGTACCTTGATCACTGAAGCAAACTGTGTGCTGAGAATTGGAGCCAGGCCAATGATGACAAGTTAGGCCCTTGGTAAGGAGCAGGTGACAGGAGAAGAAGGGAAGGAGGAGCAGGGGAAGGGAAAGGAGAGGGTCACACAGGGCTGGTGTCTGAGAGAGCTGGGACATGGCAGCCCCTTTAATAGAAGTAGAACCACAAGGACAGAGTGTGATGGGGGTTCCGAGGGAAGGATTAGCAGAGACATCAGCAGAAGGGTGTTGAGGAGCCACCCACAGAAACATGGTGGTTGGAACTGTGGTAGAACTATTCCAGGAAAATGCAGGCTTGGATATTAGACAGGACACAGCCAAGCTCAAGAAAGATTTATGTAACTGGAGGAGGCAGATTGCCCTTAGCAGTGAATCAGAGTTTTGGCCCTGCACTGACTCTAGAAGTTTTATTTATTCTTTTCTTTTTTTTGTACTGGGGTTTGAACTCAGGACCTGACATGAGCTAGACAGGTGTTCTACCACCGTCTCTGCATCTGGTCTGTCTTTGCAGTGCTTATTTTGAGACAGGATCTTATCTTTTTGCCTGGAGTACACCTGGACTGCTATTTTAAGCTTCCCATGATAGCTAGGATGACAGACATATACCACCACACCCAGCTTCTTCCATTAAGATGGGGTCTTGAAGACTGTCCTGCCCGTGCTGGCCTGGAATCCTTAGCCTCGTGATCTCAGCCTTCCATAGTAGCTAGGATGACAGATGCTTGACACCTCACCTATGTATTAGCTGTGCAGGGGGTCTCATATATGTGCTTGGTCTGGCCTCAAACCAAGATCTTCCCAAGCTTAAATCTCCCAAGTAGCTACAATTACAGGGTGAACCACTGTACCTTTACTTCTAGAAGGGTTCCAAAATAAAATGCTGAATCCTAAAGGAAGTGTGTGTGGGGGGGGGGGGGAGAGGAAGCAGAATAGAGCAGTCTTTGTATCTTGTTTGGTAGTCTAAAGGCTTTCATCCATGCCGGCCTTTTCCCTCCTACAGACAGGGAAGAGACACTGGCTCCAGATGTGGGTTGTCCATGGACCACTGCTGAGGCTAGGCCCCTGGTAGCTTCAGGGCACTGTTAACAGACTGGAACAAATAAGAATTTGTAGCTGTCAGCTGATAAGCCCCAGTCAGGCAGTGCACATATTCCAAGCCACCACCGAGGGAATGGTATTTGTGGCTGGAATATGGACCATTTGTGACCAGAACATGCTTAGAGGTCTCTGGGATTCTGGGGGTTGGCCCTCCATCCTGGAAAAGAAGGAGTTTCAGGGGACCTTCAGATCCCCAAAATGGCATGGTTTACAGGGAAATTAGAATTAGAGAAGTTCCCCCAGGAATGGTGACCACCGCAGGGTAGGAGCTTCCCATTTGTGTTTTGTCAGGAACTCTTGGAGGTAGGCGAGGGGCTGAGTTCACTGACTTGAGATGGATTAAAGAAGCCACTTGTGAAGTCCTGCTGGAGACAGAAGGCCTCATTTCCTGTCTTGAGCTGATTGGTTCCTCTGTTAGACTGGCCTCCTCTGTTAGTTGTGGTCAGACTGCTGCAGTTCAACTAACCACTGAACAGCTCTTGAACTCTCTTGCCTCCTTCTGTCTGGCGGGGAAGGACTTGTTCTTGTGTGGGTGCTATGTATATGTGTTGAGGGTTAGGAAATAGATTGTTAGAGCCCTGTGTTCCTCGTGGTAATGGCTTCAAGGAGTGGAGTCTACAGCTGAGATTTTGAAGCTGATGTTACAGACAGTTTTCTCTGCTTCCAGTGAAATACAGATGCAGGCTGCATGGTGTTCCTCTCCCTAGTTAACAGAGTACGAGAACACATTTTCCAGAAACCAGTGAGCCATAGCAAGGACAAAGAAAACATAAGCATTTGGGCACATTCGATATTGCTAAAAGGTTGAGACATAGCCTCTCCCCATATTTATGTGTTGGTTGTTGAGCAGTTTTCTGTTTAGAAGTCCTGGGCTTGGCTCCACAGCACACAATAACCACTACCGATCTTAAGGCCTGCTCACCAAAGCTTTCATGTTGGCCTGCCAAAGTCCCCCACACAGACTGACTTTGCAGTTGGGCTGACCCCAGTAAATAGCTGTGGAGGCCCTCATATGTAACAAATCCTAAATCCAACATGCTGGTGAAGCGAGTCTGCCTAGAACTGAACACTGAGGCTTTGTATAGCATTGACAGCTATCTCTGAGCTGTGTGGATTTTGGCTTCATCCGCCTGGATGTTTTTTTTTGTTAGCTCAGGGTCATTTGTAGGAATATTAACTTGTTTTTAGACTGGGCTATGATAGAGGATTGGCTTTGGGTTGTTTTGTCTTTCCTTTTAGAACTTTCTGGTCTATCCTAGGCTTTTCAAATTTGGGACATTGTTTATTTTAGCCTTTTTCAGTTTTCCTCCCATAATACCAGCTTTTCTATCCTGCTGTCAGTTGGTCTGCAGTGTAGCAAATATCCTCCTCTCTCCTCCCTAGTTTCCTATGTCCTTGGGAGCTGGAATACACACTTGTCAAGGCCGACATAAATGGAGAATCAACAGATGCTGAGGGAAGTGAGGATGGAGAATTCCTGGCACTTTGTAGGTGTGAGCACAGACACCATGGAGCCCTTTTTCCTTTGGCTTGCTTCTGGAGTTGGTGTGCGTCACTTCATCATCCTTTCCTAGGGGTGTCTGAGGCCCAAGGGGCTACAGAGGAGAAGCAAAGAGAGAATACCTTTGTAAGGAGCGATCCGAGGTGCTGCACAGGCGTGCACCCTGCCTTCCGGGCAGCTGTCCATTTGGATGTGGAAGATGTAAAAGCAGATGATTGGGGGCCAGAGAGAGAATGGTGGGGGAGACCCAGGCAAAGCACTCCTTGAAATGTTACTGCTAGGGGAGCCATTGGATTTGGTTGTTGTTTTGGCCCGTCATTGAACTTGAACTCAGATCCTGGGTACTGTCCTTGGGCTTCTTTTGCTCAACTTTAGTGCTCTACCCTTTGAGCTGCTGCATTACTTCTGGCCTTTCCTGAGTGTTTTATTGGAGATGAGTCACAGGCTTTTCTGCCCAGGCTGGCTCCAAATTTTGATCCTTAGATCTCAGCTTCCTGAGTAGTTAGGATTATAGGAGTGAGCACCTAGCGTCATTAGGATTTTTAGTGAAGTCTTTTAAGCACACAGAAAAGGAAAATAAAGACCTGAGTCTTCCCAGTACCCTGTTTCAAAAAATATACTTCATGTGGCCTTGTTTGCTTCAACTTTTGAACACAGTAGATCTTTAGTCTGCTGTGTAGACCTGTGGATTCTCAGACTTTTCCCTCCACATTCTTGCCAACAACCAGAATGTTAAGACCCGGAGTTTTGCCAGTCTGAGGCATGTAAGGTGCCACTTTAGTACCAGTGACAGTATATATCTTTTTCAAGGTTTTGTTGGCCATCTGTCCTGTTTGCCTCCTTTGCCTGTTTTCTTATTGTACTGTTTTGCTTTCTGTCTGCAAAAAGTTCTTTATGGTGTATTATAGTTGGTCTGTGACTTGTTTTTCAAAAGACACATAAGTACATAACATGTATATAGAATTATGGACACATATGCATACGTATGTCACATATATGACTTTTTACCCCCCTTGGGAAATCGGTGAGAGTGAAAAAGGCCAGAGGCTGGAGAAATAGGGAGCGGATGACAGCTCTGGCCTGAGCAGCCTCTGTGTGTGTGTGTATATAGCAGTTGTCTATGTATGTCAGCCGGCCCCATCCATTGTGGAACAGTTAGCATGCCTTTTCCAGGCTGTTTTATGGGTGTTGGGCTGCCAAGATGTGTCCCACAGGTCCCAGGGAATCTAAAGACTGCCATGGTGGCATACTGATGGGCAGAAGGGTTTTAGAGGGCTGCCTTGGACCAAAAACAAAACATGGTTTGTGGTTTTTGGTTTCCACATTTGGATTTTGGCTGAGGTCAGACTTTGGTTTCCACTTGATCACATTGAGGCATTCTTTGGCTCACAGCCACTTAAAACGATGAAACCTGTCATTTTCATCCAGGTCTACTGTTGTTTGAAGTGACGTGGGCCCATCATCCTCAAAACGGAGAGTTGTTTCTTGTTCCACCCCTCTGCTTCCTCTGATCTTCCACATGAAAACCTTCTAGGTTGAATACTTGAAAAAAAACTGTGCAGTCCTTTGGGACTACCAGCCCGTGACGTTTACCAAAGCCTGGTGGCTGTGATTGCTTTGCTTCAGCAATAAGCGAGGTAGAGGAGGAGTTAGGGAGCACTTAGATGCCATGCTGTTGAAGACCACTGAGGGATGCTGGAGCTCGTTTGCCCCCAGCACCATAGTAATCCTCAGGGCTGGGCGTGGTACACACTCAGGTGCTATAATCCCCATATGACCCTGCCACACATATCTGACCCTTTCTCATCATTACACCATTGTTGCTTGCTGGAAGACATGCCACATTCTGAATTTCACAACCGATGTAACTGTGGAAATGAGTGTCATGTTCTCTGAGCCTGTGCGTCGTGCCAGACTCAGGACTTTTTTTTTTTTTTTAATGTATCATTCCATGCTGAAATGAAAGCCGAGTAGCAAGCTCAACATGATAGACTGAGACAGGACCAGTGCCTTGCCTAGCAGAGCTCTGTGGCTGAATTTATGTTCTGCATTTCTTTTTTTTTTTTGAGTGGTCCTGGGCCTTGAACTCAGGGCCTGGGTGCTGTCCCTAAGCTCTTTTTGCCCAAGGCTAACATTCTTCTCACTTGAGCTGCCGCACCACTTCTGGCTTTTTCTGTGATTAATTTAAGAGTCTTAGGGACTTTCCTGTCCAGGCTGGTTTTGAACCACGATCCTCAGATCTCAGCCTTCTGAGTAGCTACGTAAGCCACAAGTGCCCAGGTTGTGTTCTACATTTGTTGTTGTGAATGTTTTAAATATTTTTTTAAACGAGATACCACATTTCCAGATTTCGTTCAATCTTGCAAATTGCCTAGTCAGTCTGGGCCACAGATACAGCAACCAGGGCTCAGAGAGGTGAAATAGTTTTGCCCAAGACAGCAGAGTTGAGATTAGAGTCGTCTCTTCTTGGCCGCTTCCTAGATTGCAGACAGCTCTGGGAAATGAGCCTTGTTTGAATTGCATTGGAAGGAGCGGGGATGTGAATTGCACTGTAGAAATAAGCTTTGCCGTGGAGTTTTACTTATATATTGAATGTAATGTTGACTTTATACCGCCAAGTTGCCAGCCCAGGTCCATCCTTTATTTTAAGGTCCCGGAAGGTGCCCTAAACAAGGAGGTGGTCATTGAAACCCTGGGATCGTGTGGCCTTCTTTGGTGACAAACAAGAACTCAAGAACACTGAGTTGTTTGTTTAGTTGCAGAGGAGACATGAGGAATGAGCTGGTTGGTAGCGAAGCAAGCAGAACCATCTCTTGAAGCTCTCTTAGTAATCGTGTGATCCCTTCCCCTATTCCAGAGGTTCATTGACCCTGAGTCGATTGAGTATTCCTTCCAGCTTCAGTTTTCTCCCTGTGTGCCTGCTGTCACCAACCATTCCACTCTTGGGTGCACCAGGAATGAGTGTGCTTTAGACTTAGTAGAAGATATTCCCCTTTGCCCTAATGATGACGGGGGAGAAAGGACCTTTGCAATCGAAGGGTCTCACTCTCCACTTGTCTTATTGCACTCAAATCTGGTGCTCTACCACTGGAACTACACCTCCACTTGTAGTTTTTTGCTGGTTAAGTGTAGCTAAGAACCTCATGGACTTTTCTGCCGAGGCTGACTTAGAACTGTGATCCTCAGCTATCAGCCTCCTGAATAACTAGGAGTACAGAATTGAGCCCTCAGCTCTGGCAAGAGAAGGAATCTTGTCCTGCCAGGTCACACTAGCTCTGTGTTGGTCCTAGTTCCTGATTTAGAGAGGGTTCTAGGTCCCCAGAAAACTGACACCCCCCCCCACCCACCCACCCACCCACACACACACACATTTGGTGACTTGCTTCATTCTCTCTTGGCAGCATCCAATCCTCTGCTATGCTCCACTGCCCGCTACCACTGCAGGAACGGCGTGTGCATCGACAAGAGCTTCATCTGCGACGGGCAGGATAACTGTCAAGACAACAGCGATGAGGAAAGCTGTGAAAGTTCTCAAGGTAGGAGCCGCTCAGCTCTAAAAAAGTCATTGCAGCACCACACGGCAGTCACACAACAACAAACCCAAGAAGGAGGACACAGGACCCACACCCGCCTCCAGACACAGCAGCTCTGTTAATTTTTGCACTTGGCCTTACAGCCCTTCCATGGGTAGGTACAGGTGTTTGTCTGGTCCTGGCTATGATGCACCTGCCATCTTGCCGTGGCATTCTTGCTATATTAATTGTCATATATACGTACATTGGCTTCTGCTGTGTTATACACTGTTGTGTTGCTGTACTGTCGTTTTCCAAGTCATTGCGTCATTGTGGGGGTAGCTTTCTTTCCATTAGTCCTTCTTTAGGATTAAATTCTGCAGCATAGAATGCCTGTGTGGGTTACAGCCACATTCTACCATGTAGCTGTTGAGAAAGTTCTGAGTTTACACTGCTGCTTGCGTCGCCTGAGCCTGCAGTCATGGCACAGACATTCACTGCTCTTCTGTGTTTTTGTTTCTTTTCCACTTTTACACATGTGGTAGTCCTGGAATGATAGACTCCTCAAACACTGTCGTCTACATTTCTGTGATTATGAGCAGAGTCTTCCCCCCCACCCCACCCCCACACCTTGTGTTTGTTTACTACTTTTTTTCCCCTCTCTTGTGAATTGCCTGAGCTTACAAGGCTCTTGATTTGGGAGCTGTTTTGTGGGAATTGAAGGTTGCAGCTGGCAGATGGATGTGTTAAGAGAATCTGGGTGGAAACAGTGGAATGAGATTGTGTTTGCTCCTTCAAGACTGACCGGGTGCCTTCCTAGGTGGGCTAGTTGCCTTATTAGGTGCCTTATTAGGTACTGAACTAAATGACTCTAGTTCAGTAAACTAGCCTCCTTCCCTCCCTCCCTCTCCTCCCTCCCTCTCCTCCCTCCCTCCCTCCCTCTCTTTTTACCTTTTTCTTTAAGTCAAGGTCTTTCTATGCAGCCTAAGCTGGCCTGGAAACTCAAAATCCTGCTGGCCTCAGCCTTCCTCCCTCTCCCTCTCCCTCTCCCTCTTCTCCCTCCCCCCCCCCCTTTTGTAGTAGAAGAAAGAAAGAACCTATGCTTGGGACTCTGCTGCTGTTGCTGCCTCTTCTTCCTCCTGTCTCCTCCTCCTCCTGTTTCCTCCTCCTCCTTCTTCTTTGCAATAGGGCTATTTTCTATTATAGGTTAGCTTGATGGCCTTTAAAAATGTAAACATACCATTACTGGATGAATGCATATTAAGCACCATTCATTATTAACAAAGGAAGGAAATGGTATCATATGTGACTACAAGGATGAATCTTTCCTTTTTTTGATGATGTATGTGTGATTTTATTTATATTTACTACTTGTTGGCCTTGAATATAACATTCATCATATAATCAACATTAATAAAAGGAATAGGTATTTCTGAAAATTATTGAAAGGCAAGGTATTTTTATATAATTTCTATATAATTCATATAGTTCTTTATATTTAAAGGTATATTATTTTGTGCAGATATCTGTGTCTGAATTCTTTCATCTAAATTCAGAGACTAACATCTTCTATTTATTCAATAAATGTGACATACAGGTAATATATTAAAAGCCATATATCATAATAGTGGAAGCTGTAATCAATTCAAAAATAACTCAAAACAGAATGCAAACATTGGATAGATCTTATTTTTTGATCCAATCTGCTGTTCTTCTTTTGATTGGGGAATTGAGTCCTTTAATGTTTAAGGTTATTTTAGAAAGATGTGTCATATTTCCTGCCATTTTCTTATTTTTCTGTATTTTGTTTCTGTCCTCTTCCTGTGTTTACTAAATTGATCTTATAGTGATTGTTGTCTGATGTTTTTCTTTGATTTTGATTGTTTTCTTCAGATTATATTCCTCCTTTTAGAATTCTTCGTAATGCTGGTTTAGTGATAACAAATTCCTTTAAGTTTTGTCATGGAAGGTTTTGGTTTCACCATCTAATGTAAATGATAGCTTCTCTGGGTATCAGTTTGGGTTGGCAGTTGTTTGATCTTCAGTGCTTGGATTATACCATTCCAGGCTATCCTTGTGGTGAGGGTCTGTGTGGAGAGGTCTATAGTGATTCTAATTGTAATATAGCTCTCAGCCTCTTGAGTGTTGGAATTACAGGTGTTCACCAACTGGTTAATGTGTATGTCTTCAATGATTAGAAAGAGGTACAAAGACTTAAAAGGTACATTTATTTTAGGGCATCCTAAAGAGTGTATTTCTAATGTTATAAACTGGTATGCAACCTATAGTTTTTCAGTTAATAATATTATACAGCTGTGATTCACCCTTGTTATTACTTGTTGATAGAGCTCATTTGTTTTGATTGTTACACAGTCTTCTGCTTCATAACTGTACCACCATTTATAGATTTAATAAAACTAAAATGATGTGCAGGAGAGTTAACTGGTTACTTATGTGTTGGGAGGTAGCTGGATTGGGAAAGTTCCATATGAGTTGACATAGACTATTGTCAAGGTCCTATCTTTTATTTTGGTGGGTTCTTTTGCCTTATTACAAATGAATAATGATGAACAAATGGGTCCTACATAACAGCACTGATCATCCACCCAGGTTCGTGATTACTCCATTATCTATAAACCTGCAGCCACAGAAGAGAGAAAATGTGGATGGTCACAGATTTTGCTAGGACTTGTGCAGGGAATGGTTTGGAAATCTCTTTCTTGGGTATTCTCTTCAGCAGTGGTTCTCAAAGTCTGATCCTCAGTCCAGCAGCACGCACAGCATGTGGAAACTCCTTGGGAATACACACGTTGGACTCCAGTTCAGACCATTCGAGTCCCTTGTAAGGCTGTCTGTGTGCCATGTAGCAAACTGTGCAAATGATTCCAAAGCACACTGATGTCTAAGAGCCCAGGAAATTCTTTAGCGAGCATGTACATGTGTCTGTGCATTCATGCATGTGTGTGTACACGTGCGCACGCACATATGCATGTGTGTTTGTACTGGTATTGATGTCAGGGTCTCACACTCTTCACTCAGCTTGCTTGTTTGTGATTAGAGCTCTTATCATTTGAGCCATGCTTCCAGCTCAGCATTTTGGTGGTTAATCACCGATGGAGTTTTACAGACTTTTCTGCCTAGGTTGCCTTCAAACCTTGCCTTTTGATCTCAGCTTCCTGAGTAGCTAGAATTATAGGCATGAACTACCATTGTCCAGCTAAGGGAAGTTTTTAATCCTGTCATTTGCCTAGTAATATCTGAACTTCTGGGTGTTGCTAAACTTTCCACATAGTCAAATATGTATAAACTAAAACATGTATAAACTAAAACATATAGCAAAGTATAGGCAGTGGCAGATGCCAAGCAGACAACAGCCATCACAAAGTCAAATAAATAACTAGTCTTGATAGGAGGAGCTCAGGACATTTTTTCTGTAAATACAGTTTCTTGTGTGTTTATATAGCTTAGATTCATTTACTCATGGGGCCTGATGTTTCCAAAGAAAAGGGCTCCCAAGTCAGAGCCTTGAAGGTGAGGGAGTTTGACATTTGGATGAATCCTTTCCTCTCCTATGTTTATCTGATCTACTGACCAATGCAAAATTCCCCTTGCCCTTAACTTCTTAAGGTGAAGGTCCCTCTGTGGGCTGGTTGAAGTTAGACTTCTAAATTCTACTTCCTCTTCCTCTTCTTCTATTTCTTCCTTCTTTCTCCTCCTCCTCCTCTTCCTCATTCTCTTCCTCTTCTTCCTCCTCCTCCTGCCTCCTTAGTTTCCTTTTTATTTTTTTTTCCATGCCAATCCTAGAACTTGAACTCAGGGCCTAGGTGCTGTCCCTTAGCTTTTTTTTGCTTAAAACTAGTACTCTGTGACTTGAGCTACAGCTCCACTTCCAGCTTTTGATGGTTAATTGGAAATAATCGTCTCATGGACTTTGCCACTCAGGCTGGCTTTAGCCTGCCATCCTCAGATCTCAGCCTCCTGAGTAGCTAGGATTATAGGCATGAGCCACTGGCCCCGAGCTCTGTTTCTTTCTTCTTATTCGGCTCTTATAAAGTTAGAGGCAGATACTTTCATTTCAAGCTCAGCTCTTACTTTCATATAATCTCAGGTTTGTGCTTATCATACCCTGATGGTCTCCTTCAACAAGGCACACATTCATCTGCATCCCCCAGGCAGTTAGCAGCACCCATCAGCTGCCATTAGTATAACAGCCTTCACACAACACGCCCATTGTCATATCATCATTGTTAGCCTCTGAAGAACAGAAAGAGGAAGGAAGGGCACTGTGGCCTCTTAAATCCACAATGTCTTGCACATACAGGATTCCTGAGGTGCTGAAGAATAGGAAAGATTTCTGTTCTTGTTACCTTATGTTTAACTTGCAGTCTGTGCAGTATTGTCCCATACAGTTATTTAAAATAGGTGAGTGAACTCTGCACAGCTTATTCAAGCAGTAAGAAGTTGCTGTTGTTTCAGTAGAGTAGAAGGTTCAACCATCCTCTCAGGAGGAATGTGGCCCTTGGGGGACACAAGGGGTGAGTATTAGATTTGTAGTACACCTGCCAGAGGGTGCTTTTGAAATCCCATGTGCTTTGTATGTCTCCCTGCACCACATGTGTAAATAGTATTGAAGGTCTGCCTGTCTCAGTCAACCCCTGTGGCCTCTAAATATAAACTACTTGTTAATCTTGCTGTTTGAACAAAGGAATGCTAATGCTATGGGAAAATCTGCCTCGTGCTGGACTTTTGAGACATAGGCTTCATGCTGTGTCTCCCCAAAGCATAGCTCCTAAAGTACCTTGACCAGACAGAATGTAGTCTTATGTACGTGAGTTTGCCACACCTTGCAGGCCAGCTGCCCAGCTGTGCCTGAGTTCATTTAGTCCAACCACATCCCATCGGCTACTTCTGGGTTTCAAAGCTCTTAAAAATACATCATTGCATTCAGTTGATGATTATATTTGATAATACTTATTTAGAGGTGATGGAGAAAACTGGATCCAAGACAGTGAAATGTGCTGCAAATGCTTTTCTTCATGGGTAGGAGATGAAAAAGTAAACGTTCTACCTTAGAGACAGCAGCCTCTGTTCCCTCCCTGTATCATTGGCCTTGCAAACCAGCCACACGTTCTGTCAGGAATTGAGAGAAGGGATGGGGCTGTGGGATGCGTTAGACTCACACAGTGCAGGGTATGGAGGAGGTGAATTTAACTGCCGCTTTATTAATTGGAAGCACAGCCTATTTATGTAGTAGCAGTATGGGAGGCTGCTGTGGCTTTTCTGATGCAGTGGAGCTCTCCCTGGAAGGGGCTGCCCTGCCTGTGTTGCTGTGGGTGCTCCCTGTGGGTGGCCTTTAAATGTTACCAGAATGTGGCTGTAGTCCCAAGTGATCTTGTCTTCTGCCATTTGTGCCCTGGTATATTCTTGTCCCCTTCATGTGATTGAGACCTATTGATGTGTGTGTGTATGTGCATTTGCATGTGCGTGCATGCGTGTGCACACGTGTGTGCGCACGTGCGTGTGTGTGTGTGTTTGTGTGTATGTGTGTGTGTGTGTGCGCGCGCGCGTGCTAGACAAATGAACAGACCTGACCGATTTAAGTGTTTGGTTCAGTTATAGTAAGTATATTTGTATTGTTGTGCAACCAATCTCTGGAACTTTTTTTTTTGTCGGTCATGGGGTCAGAACTCTGGGCCTGGGCACTGTCCCTCAGCTCTTCAGCTGCAAGCAAGCGCTCTACCACTTGAGCCACAGTGCCACTTCTGGCTTTTTCTGCGTATGTGGTGCTGAGGAATCGAACCCAGGGCCTCATGCATGCAAAGCAAGCACTCTACCACTGAGCCACCTTCTGGAACTTTTATATCTTGAAAATCTAAAACTCTGACCCATTGGAAAATAAGCCCATTACCTCTCCCTTGATTAATTTGGTGATTTCTAAATTTTTTTCTATGTGTGTGTGTGTGAGAGAGAGAGAGAGAGACAGACAGACAAAGACTAGGTTAGTTCATTTAACATTATGTACTCAAGGATCATCTAGGTTGCAGAAAGTGTCAGAATGTCCTTCCTTTCTAAGGCTGAGTAGTATTCCATTGTATGGTTATATCATATTTTGTTTTTCTATTTATCCCTCAGTGAATATTTGGATTGCTTCCACCTTTTGACTATTGTGAATAATGTTGAGACCATAGATGTACAAACTGTGATTCACTTTTAGCACCTCCCCACCCCACCCCAATAACAACAACTAGTTTCAGGCTTAGGTCCTTTTCCTTTACTCTTTCCTGCTGCCTCTCATCTTCCCTCTGATAGAAGCTGTTTGCCATGCTCGGCTGCCCTTTGCAGGTCCCCATGATGCAAGGAACTGAGGGAGGGATCTTACTGAAACCTATCAATGCCACATGGGTGAGACTAGAAGTGGATCCTCTCTGGATGAAACCCCTTCCATCCTGGGTGACACCTCATCTGCAGCCCTAGCAAAGCCAGTCTCTGATTTCTGACAAAATAAACCTTTTAAGTAAGACTCTTAAGTCTTGTTACACAGCAGCAGAATGTTGCATCTCCAGTTCTTGGTGTCCTGGTCGTCACTAGCATCTGATGATTCAGGTCAGATGATCAGATGGTCAGCCAGACCCTAGGAAGAGATCACCTTGGAGACCTTGGAGCACACAGACCACCTTCCCAGCATTCCATGTATATTTTCTTATAGTTCTCATGAGGTCTCTCTGAAAGTAGAGAAGAATCAGAGGTTGGTCCCTAGGCTTAGGAACTGCAGATGGATGGCTCAACGCTTGGTGCAGGGATGGGGAAGGGGCTTGGAAGGTGGGGTGTTCCCTAGTGTTCCATTAAGCACAGAATGATGCTATCCCCTGCCCCCCGCCTGCTTTCCCTCCTAAGGAGTCTAACCAGGAGAGCTCTGCTGAGGATACCATACAGCAAGGAAATAGAATGTTTGGCACTGAGGTGGAGGGGCGTGAGGGAGGTTGGCTGCAGGGGGGGGGGGCGCTGTCTTTTATCTTGCTTTCTTTGTCCTGGTGATGAGGCTTCAAGATGACTCAGAAGGCTAGCTGTGAGGTTTGGCAAGTTACCAGTAGCTGACAGGGATAGCGGTTCTTCTGCAGAAGTGTTTGTGTGAGCATGTGTGTGTTTGTGTGTGTGTGTGTGTGTGTGTGTGTGTGTGTGAAAGGGGAGGGAGTGAGGAAGCAAGAGCTCATGTGTGTTAGGTAAATTAAATTGGCAGCCGAGGAAAGAGACCAGCACGTGGTGCTCAGGCAGGGGAAAGGTTTATTTTCGAGCTGCAGGCCGCCTCTGGTCAAGTTGGAAGCCCATGCAGCAGGAATAAAAAGGGTGGAACCGCACTATGACTTATCAAGGCCAGGGGCAGAAAAAGGTGTGGCCACACTGATGTAACCACTAGGAGAGCGGGGTGACTGCCTCCAGGTGTGTGGGTTACCTAGGTGACACAGGTACTGGGCGGAGACTTAACCAAGAGGAGGAGGAGTCTGCCCACCTTCCCAGGGTGGACCTTATGTTGTGCATTTGGAGACGTGTTGTCTTTGATTTGGGAAGAAATGTCAAGTCTTCCACATTTTCCAGGTTCCCTATTGAATTATGTCGTTCCTTGTCAAAGTTCACATGTTGAGGGCCTAGCCCTCAGGACCTCAGGATGTGGCCCTATTTAGAAATAGTCTATTGGCAGGTATCCTTATTTCAGATGAGGTCCTACTAGAATAATCTGGGCTTCTAGTCTGACTAGTGTCTTTATATAAAGGACAATTTAGGGACAGATAGGCAGACAGGGAGGACAACAGATAACTATGAAAGGCAGAAGTGGGATAATGGCTTGCATCCAAACTGGCCATCAAATCAGGTGAAGCCAGGAGCGGCATAGCCTGATCCCAGCTTGCAGTATGAACTACCTCTGCCAACACTTTGATCTTGAACTTCTGGCTACCTGAACTCTTTTTTTTGGGGGGTGGGGGGTGGGGTCTGGTCATAGGGCCTGAACTCTGGGCCTGGGCGCTGTCCCTCAGCTCTTCAGCTCAAGGCTAGCGCTGTACCACTTGAGCCACAGCGCCACTTCCGGCTTTTCTTCTTTTTGTTTATGTGGTGCTGAGGAATCGAACCCAGGGCCTCATGCATACAAGGCAAGCGCTCTACCACTGAGCTACCTTCCCACCCCCTGCCTGAACTCTTGAGTTCATGGATTTCTATTGTCTAAAACCTCCCTGTCAACTATGCTTCCTTATAGTAGACCTGCTAAGTACCGTCCCCATGAAGTGATACACAGGGCATAGCCACACCCTTGATGGAACAACAGAAATTGCAGCAGGAACATGGACATGAAGATGTGGAAGGGCCTCATGCTTTTGAGAATTGTATACGTTGTGGAGAATCGTCAGAGGGAGAGGCGCTGTCCTCTCTGAGGTTGGTAGGGTTATGTTGGGTTGGTTGAATACCTCTTGGCCATTGTTTCAAGATGATTATTATCTATAGTTGGTGTCTGTCTCCAGAGTGGCCCTGGGACGAGTCAGGGGAGACAGATCCTAGCCCTGTCCACCCACACCTTTGCCTTCTAGTCATTGTGGTCACTAACTAGTGCTGCCGACATCAGTTAATCGGTGACTGCCCTGATATTTTGATGGATCCTAGGCTTACAATGAATAAATATATAGCTAATTGGTGCAATCAAGGAGAAGAGTCCTGGTGGCAGCTGGACAGAAGAGTCATTAATTCAGACCATCAGTGACAACTGGGTTCTCCACCCTTCACCCAGTATGTTAAGGGTGTATTACAGATGGTTCATGAAGGGAATTGCCCTTCACTTCTCAAGTCTGGTGAAACTTGGAGGTTGATGTTTCTTCCTATGCACCATCCCTTCCCTTCGTTATGTGGAGACTATGGTAGATTGTATCCTTACTCTCAATTCTTCTCTCTCCTGTGCCTGAGCAGAGTGGCTGGAGGAAATGTTCCTGTTCCATGAGTGCTGGGCTGGCTTTGACCAACTGAATGTTGGTGGACATCATGAATCAGAAGTTAAGCTTGTGTATTCCAGAGCCTGATCTTGTGGTTCGGTGATTGCCCTGAAAGGAACTTGCCCAAAGGAGATACTGGTCCCTGAAGAATATAGTGAATTAATTGTAGCAGAGACCTGAGCCTCCTCCATATCCCAGGATTACTTTTGAGTGAGGCCAGTAGAGCTATAGCTAGCCTACAGACTCAGAAGACAGTACATCTTTGCTGAGGTTTTAGGATGTGTTGATTGCATAACAAAGACTAATGTCAGATCCTTGGAAACTGTCTATATAGCTAGATGTATCTAGTAGGTGTTCATTGATTGCTGCTGTAAGCTAGACACAATTCCCAGGAGTCACAAGGGCATAGCAAATCATTAAATCTCATGGTATCATTAAGAGTTTTATAAGTAGATGAGTTACAGGGTGATCTGTTCTCTAGCAGTTCACTTCAGATGGCTGTTAACTTGAATAAAGTTTGGATGGTATAAGATCAATAAAATAACCTAGAAAAAGTTAAAAGGGAAAGATGTCAAATGTAAGATCCACCATGATTTTATGTTTCATTGAGATGGAAACAACGCTGACCATTAAATTGTGACACACTATTGATTCTAAGATGCATCTCAATTTCAGAAGGTTTAAAGGTGGCAGGTGGGTGAGGGGTAGTGCATCTTTGTTCTGAAGCATGATAGTGAGGAACCAGACAGGTGTGGTGTCTGCTATGATGCACCTTCATGTAGCCATGATGTGGGTCACTGGTATGATGAATGTTTAATAGAGCAGAGCAGGGTGCTCTGGAGGTCAATGGCCTGTGTGAGGCCATATGGAGAAAGTGATGCTGACATTTAATCCAGAAGGATGAGGAAGAGTTAGCTGGACAAGAACGAAGATAGTGGGGATCCGGAGGCTAGAGGACCCTTCTGGGGAGAGTAGATCCAAAGGTGAAAAACAGTGGGGTGCTTTTAAAAAGAAAAGATCCACATGTCTCCCCTGTGGCGGATATTAAAAAAAAAAAAAGACAATGAAAAACAAAACCACCACAACAATAAAAGCCAGTGCTGAATGGTAGATAAAGCAGTCACACCAGATTACAGTAAGAGAGAAGTTGTTTCTCTATATCTTGCGGGGTTTGGTTCCAGAATCCCTTGTGGATACCAAACTCTACAGGTGTTCAAGTCCTTTAAAGAGCCTATGCACATCAACTTTGAATCATATCTAGTTTACGTATGGTTTCTAATATGACAAATATATGATAGATACATATATTATTTAGGGAATCATGACAAGGAAGATATTCTGTGCATGTTCAATATAGACTTAATGTGAGGGGTATTTTTCAATCCATGATTGAAGAAATGCACATAAGTAGCACCCACAGGTCTGGAGAGCCAAATCCAAATGATAAGAAGTGGATTTATAGCCAAGGAATAGGGTTGGCATAAGAGGGTGACAACCAAGAGGAAAGCAAACATTAGGGGTTTAGGGGGATTTTGGACTAAACCTACCTAACAAAATTCTTTCTGAAACAAGGCTAGTATGATCACATATCACCAGGGTTGAGAGGGGAGATGGGGAGATGGAGGATAAAGAGACCAATGAAATATGGAAGGGCAGAACAGGTTCGGGGGCGGGGGGGGGGATTGCTGCTGATTGATGGATGCAAAAAGGAATACTGAAGCCCAACTCTCTGGACCTACATGAGAAGGGAGTTCAGAAGAGCCTGCCTGGTTTGGTCCACCCTGAGAATCTTCTTTGTGCACAGGAAATGACTAATTTCAGAGGAAGCTGGAGCGGTCTTCAGAGACTCCTGTATGGATTAGAGGCCGAGAAAAAACAACAAAGGACTTTGTAACTCTTCCCCTGTAGGAGCAGGTGGTCACCCACAAGGCACATGAGGGTGTTGTATTTGAGGCTAGAATCTTTAAAAACTTGCTGACAAGGTGGCACAAGACAGAAATAGCGCTCGAAAATCACTGTGGAGACTCTTAATTTTGTGGAACTGGAGTTATCGACTGAATTATTTTTGAGTTGTGCTTGCTTTTTGCTTTGCTACCCCAAATCCCCAACTAGCCTGCATAATTGAGAATAAAAAGGAGCTTATGCTTTTTGGAAGAGACCTTTGCTTTCTGTTGCCAAACAGATGCAAGTGACTGAGCAGCTAAGGATCATTTCTAGAGAAATCACGGAAGGCGTATGATGAGAGAATTGATATGTTTCGATGTAGTTTTTCAAGTATGGATGGAAAAGAGTTTTACATGAAATAAGATAGCCTGGGCTTAGGGCATCCCACCAAAAATGTCACAACCTGGAATTGGATGAAGACTTTCTTCCAGTGAGTTCAAGCACTCCTTTAGAAGGGCCTTAGGAAAGAGTCAGCACCCTTAAAGAATTCATTTAGCTTTACTTAGAATAAAACTGCTGGAAGTCCATTTAATGGGAGGATTGGGGAAGCCTTTTTTTTTCTGCTTTTAATTTAGGAATTTGAAAGCACAGCTGGGCTAGAAAAGACAAAAATGCTGACTTCATTGGCAGAAACAGAAGGAGGTTGGGAGAGGTTGATTGCTGCTTCTGGACCCGTGGGGTTTGCTTCTTAGTAATTGAGTGTTTGCTTCCTGACGCTTCCTTTCCTTTAACCACTGCAGCAGGAGTTTGAAGATTTCTGAAATGTCCCTCATTTAGAAGCAAATCAGGATGATTCTGTACTCATGGAGATAATTGCTTCCTGGTCTCCTAGCCACAGTGATAATCAGCAGGGCTGTTTCTTTAGTCTCTCCTGTGACTATCTTGTGCAGGTCCCTTTTGTCTTGGTCACTTCTTCCCCTGGGAAATGTAGGTCCAGCCTGGACACCTGGAGATCTGCTTTACCTGAGGCAGGGGCAGATACAAGTTTCAGGGTGGTAAGGTCAGGTGGGGACCTTGCTATCTCTCTGTAAGCATGCTCTGTGAGTATTTATAGTTGAGGATGTCCATGCCCAACTCCATGTACTGTTTGTTGCCCTCAACCTCCTGCCCCCATCCATATGCTTTTATTCTCTCAACTCTTTCTAATGTTCATTTGCTGAGTATGCTATTGCCTAGTCCCTGAAAACAACAACAACAACAACAACAAAGCCAGATCAGATCAGAGTTGTTCACAATCTCAAAAAGGGGAGAAACCTAATACCCTACTGATAATTAACACTGAGTGTGATAAATGCTGTGATCGAGGAGTGAACAGTATGCTGGGGGTGTATGGGGCAGTGGGATTTGCAAAGGCTTCAGAGAAGTGAAATCTCTGCCTAGTCATTAGAGAGAGAGAAAAAAAGATTCAGGTGCATGTCTGGGGCTGGGCATCTAGTCAAAGGGAAGAGTCTCTTCAAAGAGACTCCCTCAGAATGGAGTGCATGTGTGTATGTAGGCAGACAAGAGACCAGAAACTGTGAGGCTGGCTTGTGGAAGCAACTCCCCAGTATGCCAATGAGAAGGAAAAAGGAGATGCCCAGCCTTGGCTAAGGATTTCATTGTAGTGAGATTTCATTGCAATGAGACTTCTCTGCTCACCTGTGAGTCTTACTGAGCTTATGATCCCACTGACAGGTTGGGTCTGGAGAAAAGCACACCCTGTGTTGCCTTCTGGATGAGAATCATTAGAGAGGGTTGATGGCCATGGGCTGGATGGCCTCCTTCCTTGTCTTTTGTTTGGACATTGTCTTGGTTTTTTCAATTTAGTAGAGTCCCTAGTGGGACTCCCTGACAGTTCTGTGGCCTACAAAAAGTGGCAAGGTTCTCTATCCTGCACTTAAGACTGGTCTTGCCACATCTTTTAAATGCTCCACACAACTTTTTTATTCCCTCCTGGAGTCTTAGGGCTTCCAAATCTACTCAAGCAATATCTAGAACTTAGTCTCTTGTACCCAGATAAGGATCCCCAAAGACCACCAAGGAGCCAATTCTGATGCAAGTACATGAGAGTTGTTTATTGCAAGCTCGAGCCTGGACTTAGAACCATCCCCGACGCAGCAGGTCAAAGAAATGATTGGCTGGAGCAGATGGTCTGAACCCTGACCAAGTGGTCCTTATCCTGTTATCTGCTGATTAGCTGTGGTTAGCAGAATTTTTCGTAAAGGGGGTTGTTCCTGGAATTTGGGCTCAAGAGGATCAAGGGGAGTTGCTGATTTCCTGGAATATCAAGGGGAGTTACTGACACAGTTCCCGGAATCCAAACCTGAAATTTCTATATTTTGTTCAGGCTTTACAAGTCACCAGATTACAGCTAGCTGCAAGGGAGGCAGAGAAATGTTTGTTCTCACAGTAGATTCTTCTTGCAAGTTTGTGCTAGGCAAAGGCAGAAAGGGACAAAGGATTGATATTGATGACTGATTTTCCCCATCTCTACCACAAGACTTTGTGACCACCTGAGCTGTTAGTTCAAAGGTCAGTATATGCAATAGCCTGTTCACAAACTTAGCAGAATTGTTGCTGCTGTGAGTGATAGCAGTTCTCATAGACTGAGAGACAACCTTCAGTGGGTACTTTGCCTCCAGTAGCTATTACAAGTTACCTGGACCAGAGCTGAGATTTTCTTTTTTTTTTTTGTCGGTCGTGGGGCTTGAACTCTGGGCTTGGGCGCTGTCCCTCAGCTCTTCAGCTCAAGGCAAGCACTCTACCACTTGAGCTACAGCGCCACTTCCGGTTTTCTGGTGGTTTATTGGAGATAGGAGTCTCACGGTCTCTTCTGCCCGGGCTGGCTTTGAACCGCGATCCTCAGATCTCAGCCTCCTGAATAGCTAGGATTACAGGCGTGAGCCACCAGCGCCCGGCTTAGAGCTGAGATTTTCTGTGGCACCAAGAGGAAGAAATTTGCTTGTTGGTGAGAGGATAATTTCAGTGTGGACTGACCCTCTCCCTTGCCCCAGATGTCAACCTGAAGAAAAACTTCACATATTTGTTTCTTCCTTTGTAGGCTCATTTGTCATAAAGCTGTTGTGACTCTGAGAGAGACAAGCTTTTATCTTGATGTCAGAGTGTGACCAAGGTTATAGTTATTCTTCAGATGACAAGAACCCAACTCTGCTATTGCTTTTTCCCACAGAGGTCAGCAGGCCTCCAATTTTGGTCAATTTGTATCTGAAAGAAATCTCCAAGGACAGATGCTTTGTCCTCACTAGCTGATTTGTCAGGCAGTCTTTTCCAACATGGCTTAGAATTCAAGCTTATTTTGGTCAGCTCATGCCTGCTTGCTTTCCTTCTGGAAACATTTTATATGTTCAAGGGAAAGTAGTATGGTGTCTTGGCTTCTTCCCAACACATACTCTCACCTCCTTTTCTGTCTGTTGACTTCAGTGTGGCCATCATAAAGTATGTCAGGCACTCTCCTTCCTTCTAGAGGTAGAACCTATGTCCCTCTCTTGGAAACGAGTCCAGCGCTTGTGACAGTTGACCAATAGAATTTGGCAGAAAGGAAGCTACATGACTTCCACATCTAGGATGTAAAAGGCTTCATAGCTTCTTTCTTGCTGTTGGGAATACCTCCTCTTCAGAGCCTCAGTCAACTGAGGCCTCCATATTGTGAGGAAGCCCAGACTACTCTTCATAGAGAAACATGGAAGCACATAAGGAGAGGCCTGGGTGGCTCCCAGCCCGTTAGCCTGCTGCTGTCTTAGCTTCCTCCATTCCCCTTCTGTAGCAATTTGTGAGACGCCCCCAAACCAGAACTACTGAAAGCACAGAATTCTGAAAGAATAGAAATGGTGAGAGAATGCAGTGTCAGTGTTTTAAGTCATTAAGATTGGAGTACATTGTTGTGCAGAAGTCACTAATTGGAACCACAGCACTCAAAGTGCCATGCTTCCCCTAGAGGCAGCTCCCTGTTTGACTGGATTTCTCATTTCCCAAGATGTTGCTTTCCTGTGACCTTTGTTCCTGAGCTCTTCTAGAGCTCAGCTCATGAGCCAAAAAAAGCTGCCAGTCCTCCTTAGATCCTAGTGTGTCATATCTTGGTCTATCCTGGTCAGGCCTTTCATGTTGTGAGCGTAACCTACAAAGGCTGCATATGGTGGTTTGAACAGAAGCTGAGTCCAGGTCTGTAAGTCACCACTCCCTCAGCTTGAGACCGAAATCTTGGGGAGCTCTACTTGCTGTATCTTCCCCATGCTAAGCAGGGAGAATACAAAAAAAGTTACATGTAATGAAGTTAAAAACAAAAACACGTGCATTTTAGGTGTAAATTTTAGGAGTAGCTGCATTTGCAAGTCACTCCCTCATTTCAGCAGCTATCCACTGTATAAGCCAGGAAGAACCCAGGCTTTGGATGGAATCAGGTGACATGTCTACCAGGTCATTGAGCGAGTTACCTAACCACTCGGAGCACAACAAAAAGGCAAGCAATCTTGCCTCCAGGATTTCTGGAAGGAAGTAAAAGCAGACTATAGAGCACTCAGCAGGTACTGCTAAGTATAGCTGCCATTCTGAGGGCCAGCAGAACCACTGGCCTCAGCCTTTCTATCTTCAGCGAAGGGCCAAGTACAAAATAAACAAAATAAACAGGTGAACTCTTCAGGATTCTCTGTCTCCAATAAAAAGAGTTTTTTTCTTCTGGCCTACCAGCAAGGAAGGAGTCAGGATCGAGCTTGGCACCATCTGGTATCTTGTTTGCTTCTTGAACTGAAACAGTTTGAAAATGAGCACTGATGAGTAGAATGAGCTGTGAGTAGAACAGACCACTTCCAGGAAGGATGGGACAGAGGGTGCTCAAGTCTTCTGGTGTCCCAAGGACCATCAGTTATAGCTTCACCATATATGTCCTCAAAAAAGCTGATAACAGCCAATCACTTGGTTAATTTGCAGGTGTAGTAGAGGGTAGAACCTTGAGATGTTTTGCTGAGCAGCAGAAAAATCCTATGTGATGTGGTCTCTGTGTCTACAGGCTGTTACTTCTTGGAAAGCCATGTGGAAATCTTGATTACTTAGGAGGAAGTATTTTACTTACTAGGAAGAATAAACACTTGCCTTCTGATCAAAAGAGTAATCTTCCAGAGTAAAAAACTCAAGGCAAAATGAGGAAGGGAACGGAGATAAAAAAAGACCCTGGAAACATGATCCATTCTAGATGGTCACACTCTGAGACATGTGAGCATGCTGCATCACCTCAGAGTAATTTATGGTGTGTTTTCTATTAGAATTGCAAAATTCTCACAGTCGGAAGGTGTTAAAATATGACTTCACACCATATTAAATGCATACTATATTTAAAACTGAGATATGTGAATTGAAGCATGAAGCAAAAGCTTGAAGGAACAAATTTGCTGAGTTCTAAACTAATCTTGCTTCTGCCATTGTAGTTTTTGGTTTTGCTGTAGTTACTTATGGATTTCATTAACGTATTTGGAAATTGAGCCATATCATGAGTTATCAAATTTATTCAAACTGAGCAAACCTAAAGCATTGAATGCCCCTGCAGAGCTGGAACTGAGCCAGCAGTTGCCTCAAATCCCAGCTGTATGCTGTGGCATCGTTGTGGAGGATTCTGCCATGATGGCTATAATTGAGTTTTATGTTGGCCTGAGTTTCCTTATGTGGTAGTAAAATTCAGAGGGGGCTGTGTCCTTGTGGAAGGTAGGTGTGATCATTGGAGGTAATAGTGAAGGTGAGGGCAAGGATGGTTTGACCCCAGAAACGTTACCCTGGAGAATACCCAGTTACAGTGATTCTTACCTAGCAGTGGAAACAAACATGATATGGAAATGAGAATGTTATTGTTTCTGGTGATTTCCAGAGTGGAGGTGAGGATGGAGACAAGATTGGCATTTGTTAGATGGGGCCAGGAAAAGTTGTTACTCGTCATTGTAGTGTGTTCTCACGGAGCAAATAATTGTCATCCCTGAAATACCACATTACTCTGGTGTAGAGCCAACTTTTCCATTATAGAGAAAAAAATGAAAGCTAGGAGAGGTGATAGGATCTGTCCCAGGTCACACAACCTGATTAGAAATGGAAAGACTGAGGTAGGAAGCAAGTACTTCAGATCCTAAAACTCAGCTCTCTTTCCATCTTGCTGCTTGCTGCAAAGGGGAAACAATTAGTGTCAGGCATAGTAATTAATAACTAGAAAGGATGTCTGCCTGGCACTGCATTGCACGTTATATACTGGGCTGTTTGATACACCTCTTCATACAAAAGAAGCATGAGAAGGGATGAGGGAGGGAGGGGGGCTTATTTTCTGTCTAGTGAAGCTCTAAGCTGAACTCTGTATTTAGTGTGCATTTGCTTTTTTTTTAAGTTTGATTGATATGTAATACAGATACCATACAATTCACACACTTAAAGCACATAGTTCACTTTCTTAATATATTCATAAGATTGGATAACAGTCATCACTATCTAATTATAGAACATTTTCATCACTCCAGAAAGAAGCCCCAAACTCAAGAGCACCCTTTGTTCCTTCCTGCCCTGTATCTTGTCTCTGTACCAGGCAGCCACCAGTCTACTGGATCTGGATCTGTCTTATACTAGACATTTCATAGAATATGATGCCTTTTGGGATGGACTTCTACTTAGCTTAGTGTTACCAAGGTTTATCTAAGTTGGGTTATGTATCAGTTCTTGAATTCTTTTTACTTCCAAATAGTATTCTATTGAATGAGTATACCACATCCCATCTATCCATCAGTTGGTCAACATTGAAATTCTGTTTTATGGCTGCTTTAAATGATACTGCTGTGAACATTTTTGTTTGAGCCTTTGTATGTGGTTGTGTGTGTGCATTTCTCTTGGGTACGTACTTAAGAGTGGAATGATTGGGTCATATGGTAACTCTTGGTTTAGCTTTTTGAAGAATTACCAGTTTTCTAAAGTGGCTCTATCATTTCCTACTGGTAGACTCTAGTTTCTTCATATCCTCACCAACACTTGTTTATTTTTTAAATACTATATAGCCTTCTTGATTATTTTTTGTTTATTTGTTTTATATTTTTGTTATTTTTCCTGTTCCTGGGCTTGAACTCAGGCCTGTGTGCTGAAGCTGAGCTTTTTTTGCTCAAAGCCAGCACCCTACCACTTGAGCCACTTCCAGCTGTTTTGGTGCTTAATTGGAGGTAAGAGTCTTATGGACTTTCCTCCCAGGGCTTCAAACCACAATCTCCAGATCTCAGACTTCTAAGTAGCTAGGCATGAGCCACCTACACTTGGCTCTCCTGGTGTTTTGAAACAGTATCTCACTGTGCTTTTGATTTGTATGTTCTTTTGTATGTTCATTTTCTTTTTTGTTTTTTGAAGACAGTCTTGGCTATGTAGTGTAGGTGGGACTCAAACTTGTGAGCTTCCTACTTCAGCATCCCAAGTGGTAGAATTGCAAACATGCACCACCATGCCCAGCTTTGATCCATATTTTCTTCATAGTTAATGATCCTATGTGCTTTTTGTCCATTTGTTTATTTTCCTTTAAGAAATAGCTCAAATCCTTTTTCCATTTTCAAATTGGATTATCTTCTCTCCTCTACTCCACCTCAATTGTAGGTTTTGAACTTAGGACCTGGGCACTGTTCCTGAGCTTTTTTGCTCAAGGCTAGTGCTGTACCACTTTGAGCCACAGCTCCACTTATAGTTTTCTGGTGGTTAATTGGAGATAAGAATCTCATGAACTTTGCTGCTCAGGCTGACTTCAACATGATCCTTATATCTCAGCCTCCTGAGTAGCTGGGATTACAGGTGTCAGCCACCAGCTGGATTATCTTTTAAGTTATTCTTTGTTCTTGAAACAAGTCCTTTATCACATATATGATTTATAAAACTTTTCTCCCATTCTGTGGGATGACTTTTGGTTTTCTTCACAGTTATCAATTGCAATAAAGTTTAATTTTGACAGATCCAGTCAGGCCATTTTTTTCGTTTGTTGCTTGTGTTTTTTGGCATCATGTAACAAACCGGAGCCTAACCCAAGGTGCCAAAGATTTACTCCTATGTTTCCTTGTAAGTGTTTTGTCATTTCTGCCCTTACATTTAGGTCTGTGATCATTCTGAGTTTGTTCCTGTGTCTGGTGTGAGTTAGGAGCCCATCCTTCTGCACGTGGAAGTCTAGCTGTCTCAGCATCTTTCGTTGAAAAGGCAATTCCTCCCTCACAGAATTGTCCTGGCACCTTGTCTTCTTTGTCTTTAATAAATACACGACATAGACTCCCTCAGCTATATTTCTAGTATGGAGACAAATGCATAAGATGTGTGTGACAGTCCCTCCCTTCTAGGGATTATTTATATTCAGTTAGGACAACTTGAGAGCAAATATGAAGGAAGCCAAGGCTGTAGCTGATAAAGCAAGCATTATTTTTCCCCATGGTCAGATTCTTTTCTCGTCTATGACTTCCTTATAGTAGGTATCTGCCCTTTGGAGAACCAATGGCAACCTGAACCAGAGCAGAAGCATCCTTACTCCATAGACCATGCTGGTCATGACAGTACTGATAGTTGCTGAAAGCTATCATATGAGTGTTTTTCGTGCACCACACATTTTCCTGGGCAATATATATGTATGTATGTATATATGCATGGATAGATGGGTAGGTGGGTAGATGGGTAGATGGATGGATAGCACTCATTTTAGCCATCCCAGATCCTCACAGCCCTGTAACCATTATCTATACTTTACCAATAAATGACTAGAGATGCTATTTCAGTTTTTTCTGGATCACTCATTTACTAGGTAAAGGGGACTAGGTTTGAACCTAGCATCCAGCTCTAAATGCTTGTACTATCAACAATGAAGGTAAACTCCCTGTTGGGTCTGAATGTTTGTCTCCCCCACCCCATTGATATGTTAATATCTAATCCCCAAAGATTATTTTAGGAACTAGATTTTTGTATGATTATATCATGAGAGTGAAGACCTTGAGAACAGAATCAGTGCCCTGACCCAAGATGCTCAAGGCCCCTTCCATGTGAACATGCAACAAGAAGGTACCATTGGTGAACCAGAAAACAGCTCCTTAACAGACCATGTGTCTGCCTTAAGCTTAGATTGCCTAGCCTCCCGAACTGTGAGAAACGAATCTCTATTGTTTATAAGCCACCCAGTTTATGATATTTTGTTCCAGCAACCTTACCAGAGACGCCGTCTCTCCCATTCACTATTCTTTCCATAGCACCCAACCTGTACTTGGTACTCAAGAACTCTTTGTTGCTGGGTGCTGGTGGCTCATGCCTGTAATCCTAGCTACTCAAATGGCTGAGATCTGAGGATTGTGATTCAAAGCCAGCCCAGGCAGGAAAGTCTGTGACATTCTTATCTCCAAGTAACCACTGGAAAAAAATGGAAATGGAGCTGTGGTTCAAAGTGGTAGAGTGCTAGCTTTGTACAAAAAAACTCAGGGATAGCATCCAGGTCCTGAGTTCAAGCCACACAACTGACCATAAAGAACTTTTGATTGAGTACACAGTCAGATGTAATGAATAAATGACTTGAGACAGAACAGCAATGTCTAAGAGAAGGAAAGATTGATTTATGGGAGAAAATTAGGGGAATGAAATTCATAGATAGAGTTTGCCTAAGTGAAAGTGATAACCAGAGCCAACAGGTACCCAGAGAGAGAGGAATTGTTTAATGTGGCAGCTGGGGGGAAGAAAGGGGGTGGAGTGATGGAGAATGGTAGAGAGCTATGTCTAGTCTGAAATATAAATGAAGAAGCACAGAGTTTATGATACAGCCTGAGGAATGATCTGTGTAGGCAGAGTAGAAATTCCATCATGTAAGCATGTAAACCAGCACTTCAGACCCCTAGCTTAGAAAGGAGGCTAGCTATAGGAGCTTGTAGTCTGTGAGTTATGTTAGTTAGACTTCTTTCACTATGACAGCTACCTGCAAGAAACAGCTTAAAGGAATCAAGGAGGCAAGAGTTATTCTGGCTCAGTTCAGAGGTTTCAGTCTATAGCCTGCTAGCTCTGTGTGTGTGTGTGTGTGTGTGTGTGCATGCGTGCGTGCCAGTACTGTCCTCACCTTTTTCAAACAAGGAGCCACAGTTCTACTTCTGGCTTTTTGGTGGTTAATTAGAGATGAGACTCCCATGGATTTTCCTGCCTGCCTGGACTGGCATCAAACCACAATCCTTAGATCTCAGTCTGCTAAGTAGTTAGGATTACAAACATGAGCCAGTAGCACCTGGTACTAGCTGGTGTTTTTTTTTTTACTTTAGGACCATGACACAGGAGAAACATAGAGGAGGGGAACAAGGAAGGGAAGCTATTCACCTCATGGTGGCCAGGAAGCAAGGAGACAGTCAGAGAGAAGGAGGGTCCAGATCAAGGTATATTTTTCCCGAACACATTGTTAGTGGCCTAGTTCCTCTAACTAGGTCCTACCTGCCACCTTCATCACCTCCCAAAATGGGACCACAGTTGGGGACCAAGCCTTCAACATTTGAGCCTATGGAAGACATTTTATTATTTAAATCATAGCAGAGAAGAGGAAGGGTGCCCCAAGGCTCACATTGTAAGAGTAGCTCCTGAGACATGTACAGCATGGTAATTAAATAGTCATTCTGCTAGTAAACTTGCTGGTGTTTGAACCCAGAAGGTATGTCCATTGTCACATTGGACAGGGTAGCAGGTTCTTAAGCCCGGTAAGTCCAGTGGAATATGCAATACCATCCTCACTAGCAGTGCTTGGCCTCAGTGCCTTTCTTGCAGAGTATTAGACTAGCCTTTAGCTCGAGGCTGAGCTCAAAACCATGAATGAGTTCATCTTTCATGCAGGTCCATTGCCTGCCATCTATAGACCTGGAGAGAGAGAACAACCACGTTGAATACCATACAATCATTAGCATTTTTACACACATATTGGAATTCTCTAAAGAAGCCATTCCTATTACTGAGAATCCCCCTCTAGAAGGGAGGAAAAGGAGCCTTGGGAACAAAATTGGACTTGTCTAAGGTCATCAGCAAATGGCAGAGCCGGCATTCAAACCTACACTCTGTGACTGCTGAGCCAAGCTGTTCACTACGGCTCCCTAAAACAAGGGACCTGCACACCAGCTGTTCATAGCTTGGCTTGGGATAGAAGAATACAAAACCCACAAGTATGAGCTGCACTGCGTCCCCAAGAGGAGATGAAGGTGGGGTTGAATAATTCATAGATACCACTGGACCAGCGGTAAAGGAAATGGAAGTTTGGCATGAGGGAGAAAATGAAAAGTACTCACAAACTCAAGAAGGACTCTCCCTCCTTGGTTTTCTCATCTGGAAAATGGGAACAGACTTCACCTTTGTCATTCATTGTGGCTGAGCATGGAAAATGATGTGAATATAGCAGTTATTAGCTCAGGGCTTGAAAAACAGGCATAAGAAACATTCTCTGGAACATAATTCCAGCTACTCGTGTGGTTATTGCTGACTTACTGTTATTGTTATTAGTATTATTCAGTACTGTTTGTTGTTTGGTTTTTGAGAGACAGGGTCTCATTATATAGCCCAGGCTAACCTTGAACTTATAATCCTATTGCACCAGCCTCCCAAGTACTGAGATTACAGACACGTCCTGCTATGCCTGGCTTATGGCAGTGCTATGTTAGAAACTAGGAGACCAAGATGAACAAGACCAGCCCAGCCCCTGCTGTGATTGCAGTCTAGTGAAGAAAGTGAACAAGTGAACAGATCATTCCCTCCTAACTACTTGTCTGCTCTTCCACATGTTCCCCGTCCCTGACAGAAAGTGGGGTATGCAGTCCAGGCTGAGCAGATGCTGCCCAGTGACTTAGTATATGTTCTTTAGTGTACTATGCACAGCAGGACTTGAACCCAGGCTGTAGCTGGGCTTCTGTGACCAGAGATACAGCCAGCCAGAGCTCCATTCTACGAGTTAGGTTTGGTTTTGCCCTGCCAATCTGCCCTTCTTCGGGGAGCAATTGGGTATAGCATTCTCCTGGCAGGATCTGGGGGACAGGAGTCCATGCCCAGTTGCAGTGCACATGTAAAGAATTTGCTCATGACACCTCCTGATGTTTGACTGACTTTGTAGTCAGACAGCCACACCTGCAGGTCAATGGGGAGATTAATAGGCTCACTCTACCTCTAGTGAGAGAGACTGCTATGTGGCATAGCTGAGGTTATGGCACAGGGCAGGTTGAGGAGTTGGGCGTGATGACACACCATGCACAGTGAGTGACTGGAGAGGAGGTGGCTTTAGTCACAATCTCTATCCCTTGGCTTGGCAGCAGCCTTGTTTTCCAGGAGGACAGCTGGGCTGAAGCACTGTGCTGTCCCCTGACACCTACCTAAGTCTGTATGCCAACCACCCAGGCTCACAAAGCTGCTGAGAATGGGGAACCCAACTATAGCTCAGGCCACTGCTGCCTTTGATCAAGTCTGAGTCTGACTCATTGTTTACACAGATTGTAAAATAAAGCTTAACTGGAAATTACCGCCAGTCAGAGCATCTGAGTTAGGCCGGCAGCTGGACTTTCACACTTGAAAGCAGACTAAATACAGGAGCGAGGGGGGAAAAAAGAGGAGCCACAAATAAAATGTCAGGAGTGCTTAATGATGGAAAGGTTACAGCGCCGGCCTGCATAATTGTTCGAAAGGAGCTGGTGGCAACAGCTGGCAGAGGAAGCCGCTCTTCAGTTCTATTTATGTGTTTATCTGGTGCCTGTCACCATAATGGTTACAAGCAGTATTGATCACAGATTAATTTCGTCTCGTTCCTTCTGTTTCTTGGCTCCACCATTAACAGTCTTGCCCTGCCCCCTCAAAGGAGGAAAGTGGGAGTTTTGGGGACCAGTGGCTGCCTAAACATAGGTGGGAATAGGAATGTGTCTTAGTGGTAGAGTGCTTGCTTGCCTAGCATGCATGAAGCTCTGGGTTCGATTCCTTGGTACCACATAAACAAAAAATTAAGAAAATTAACAAAATTTTAAAAGTAACATAGATACAAACTCTTTTTGTATGTGACTCTAGCCCAGGTAGCTTTTCTTTCTTTTTTCTTTCTTTTTATCTTTTTGCCTGTCCAGGCGCTTGAACTCTGGGCCTGTGTGCTGTCCCTGAGCTCCTTTTGCTCCAGGCCAGTGCTTTACCACTTGAGCCACGGCACCACTTCCAGTTTTTTCTATGGTTTAATTGGAGATAAGAGTCTCACAGACTTTCCTGCCCAGGCTGCCTCTGAACCACAAAATTCAGATCTCAGCCTCCTGAGTAGCTAGGATTATAGGTTGTGAGCCACCAGCACCTGGCTAGAAATTGACTTTTCTGATAGACACACTCTACATGGTAGGTATTGCTATTGGTGTTTCTCTTTACAGATGGGCTACCTGGGCCTAGAGAGGTTAAGTAGCGTAGCAAAAGCTGCACAGTTTGGGAGCAGCTGTGGATGGATTAGGCTTTACAAGGTGGTGTTTTCAAAGTTCTTTAATGGCATCTGTGCAGTGTGAGTTCCTTGGAGATGTCTGCCTGTTCTCCGGTATGCTCCAGCCTACCAGGGGGCATCAGCTGTATCTTCCCATGGCTGCCTTTGTATTTCTTAGATATGCACAGCACTTTCCCCAGGGCCTTTGTGTTTACTTGTGTCTGGAATTCTAGCACTGCTTGGCCTACCTGTCCAGGTCACCCATTACAAATAGTTTGTCCTTCCCTTTCCCTGAATACTCTCAGGCATGGCAGGTATCACAGCTTAGAAGTTGGAGATTACTGTGTACCTTGCAAGCAGGATCACCCTTGTTTTGTTCACCAGTATACTGCCAGACCCTGGGACACAGAGGTGACCCGAGTGGGGACATCTGCATCATCCAGATCCCAGCTCTGCCACTTCCCATGCCTAAGTGACCATGGGCACGTGGCATCCTCTTTCTGTCCACCATTCTCCATCTGTAAAGTAGAGATAATGACAGGGTTGCTATGGAGGGAATTAACTAATATATAAAAGCCCTCTTTGTACAGTGTCTGACATGTAGCAAGCCTTCAGTAGATAGTAATTGCTATTACTGTCATCATTAATAAGATTATTGTTATTAGCACATGTTGGGTAGTCACCGCTTGTGGAACAGTAGATGAATCAATTTCTAATTGTAGGAGGGAAAATGGGGTCTTCAGCAGGCTGATAGAAGAGTCTGTGAACACAATGCCCCGGTCCTACTCAGTGTGAGGCTTTAAGAGATGACAGGCTTGTTCTCTTGTCCTGTGTTGGTATCCCACCTTCAGGCACCCAAACCTAGCACTGCTATATAAACAAGTGGGAGGCCAAAACTTTGTGCTTCTAGAAGCCCTGGTGGAGGAACTGAGTGGACCCATGACCCTGCAGGGCACAAGGGATTCCAAACCTCGTGTCTGGCTCAGCTGCTGGCTACATGATTCTCTGTGTCCTCTGATGGCCACCAGCCCAATGTATGACGGAGGCCATTTCCCTTAGAAAACACCTTGGGGAGCTGTGGCTGTGCTGGGGACAGGGCAGCCAGGGATGAGCAAAGCTGACCTGGAGTGGCCCAAGCCCCAGCCACTTGTGGTCCATACAGCAATGCACACTTGCGTAGTCTTATTCAAAGCCTGGTCCTGCTCTGTGCCCTCCACCAGCCTTCTGCTCCCAGAATTTTTCCTCTAGGAAGCCTTCACCATCCACCATTGGTGCCCTAAGCCCTCTGCTCCATCCACCCAACTACTTCCTAACATCTTGGGCAGGAAGAGAGTTGTCATTTGTGTCCTGGATATGGATTAGCTCACAGAGCACCATTGGCCTTGTCCAGCCCTATTCCTAAATTGAGACTGACACCCACAAATGGTGTTTCTTTATCCCAGTGTGACCACCTCAGTGTGACCAAAATATACAGATCTTTCATTGAAGAGACCTGCACAGCTTGAAAGGTTGGGGCCCGGGGAGTGGCCACAGGAGAACTAACTGTTGAGACAGCAATCTGCCACTTTGCTTGGATTGTCCACTGGGGCCATAAGCTTTGTTGGAGTTTTTCAGTTGAAGCTTGTAGACATATCTAATAATGAGAAACTATAAAGGAGGGTCTGAGTCACCCTTTGGGTTTATAGCTCTGTAGCTTTAGTATTCCTGATGTTCTCTGACATGTCTGTGACTCTTAACTTTCTTTTTGACAAAACTGGAGTTGGGTACAGGGCTTAATGTTTGCTCAGCCTGCTTGCTTTCCTAGTACTCTACCACTTTAGCCACATCCCCAGCTTAGCTTTTTGCTGCTTATTTTGGAGATGGAATCTTACAGACTTTGCTACCTGGCTGGCTTTGAACAGCCATTCTTCAAACTCAGCCTCCTGAGTAGCTAGGATCCTGGGTGGAACACTGCTTAATTTCCTTTTAAATTTCTGTCGAAAGGAAGAGCGAGCTCTGGAGTATTAATCTACAAAAAAAAAAAAAAGCTGTGTTGCAGGACCTTTAGGATCTTGAATGGCTAATGGTAATTAGAATATGTGATGTTACCCCAGGAGTCCTGGGAGTGCAATTCTGTAAAAGAAATTGTACATGATCTGTTCTGAAGGAAAACTCACCAAAATGTGAGCATCATCCCTGGTGGTGGATCCTTAGCAAATTTTATGTCTGATTTTAGGCACTTCCCAATTTTTTTTAACATGAAGCACATTACGTTTATGATTTGAAAGAAAGGTATGCATGAAAAAATAAAGCCTATACTCCTGAGCATTGGCTGTTATGATCTTAACAAAGAAGACAGAAACCAACTATTAAGAGCTAAATATATAGGTTTTAAGGAATTTATTTTATGATTTGTTTGTTCTCATTAAATATTAAGATAATAAAATCGCAAGTTTGCATATGGACTTGAGGGTAGGTTGAGCGGAAGTTTGGAAGACTATCAGTGGTGAATAATTTATTATAGAAAGTCAGAATAGGAAAATAAAACAGGACTGGAGAGGAAGGGGTTTTGCACTTACATATTTGAGTTTACATAATATGTGCTATTTAATCCCTGGCTGGCTCCTTCCTCTCTAAAGAACCTGCATAGAAGGTTATTTTCAGGGTAAGATGAGTAATTAGATAAAGTTTGTAAGACGGGGCTGCAACATAAGTTACTCCATAAGTGCTAATGTCATGTTTGTCTTGTGATATTCAGAGGTGTGTGTGTGTGTGTGTGTGTGTGTGTACATATGTGCACTAGGGCTTGAACTCAGGGCCTGGCCACTGTCCCTGAGCTTTTAATGTCAAGGTTAGCAGTCTACTACTAGAGCCATACCTCTACTTCTGGATTTTCAGTTGTTTATTGGAGATGTGTGTCACAGACTTTCCTGCCTGGGCTAGCTTTGAACTGTGATCCTCATATCTGAGCCACCTGAGTAGCTAGGATTATAGGTGTGAGCCATCAGTGCCCAGCCAGATAGTTAGGCTTTTGAATAGAGCTTGGGCCTCCTATCCGAAGGAGGAGCCAAGTTTATAGAAATCAATGGGCACAGGGAGGTAGAGCTCAAATACCACCCCTGAGCCAGTGAGCTCAGCTCTTCATTACAGTACCTCATTGGTTCCTCACAGCCACTTCATACTACCCACTCTGTGGTTGCTTTCACTTTACAGATTTAGTACCCAGCAGTTCAGAGCAGTAAAGCAACTTGCCAAAGATCACCCATACTGTAAGAATTTCATCCTGACTCCAGAACCCATGCTCACAGTTACACCACTCCATTGATCCAGCCTCCCCCAAATACATAGTTACCTTGCTTTCTTCCCTGGACCACAGTCCTGTGGGTTGAGGTGTTTTAATTCTCTGAGAAAAGGTTGCATCAGGAATTGCTCCAGCTGTTTCCCAAAAATGAGTTAAGGAGCCTCCCCATCCTCCACCCCCGCTGCATCTGAGGCATCAACCGTTACATATTGATGACAGAGCTTTTAAAAGAGATGTAGAGCAATTAGATGGCTGGCAATTAAATGGAGGAAGGAAATTGGAAGATGGAAAATGAATTTCCCGTTCATGTGTAGTGTAGTATGTAGGCAGACAATCAGTATCTGTATGAATTCCCACCTCTCTCGGGGTTGAATCCTATAAGAAATGTTCCTTGCAATTGTGGGCCTAACGAATACATTCCGCAGGATGTGGCCTGCCCAGCTCTGTGCACATGTTTGACAGTTTTGAGGATCTAGGAACCTGGATATTCACCTGAGGACTGGCAGGTAGAAACCCCAGAAGGCTTCGTAATGAAAGGCCCCAGATGCTTGTGGGTCACAAGACATACTTGATCTTAAGAGCAGGGACAGCCCAGGTCACATAGGATCCTCTAGCTGTGCACACAGCACCCACTCTGGCTACGGTAGAGCAGAGGTGGTTCACACAGAGTGATCCTAGCTGGGAGACAGTGAAGGACAGAAGCAATCTGGCTGTTAGATGGACAGAAATGGACTGATTTGGGATGTCAGAAATAGAAATAACAGGACTGACTCTTATACCTGATTGTTCCTGGCTATAGGTAGAGAGGTTTGAGGAAACCTTTCAGGTATACAGATGTGTCCTGATCATTGTGCCAGACAATTAACTGAAGAGTTCATGGCAGTCATTCTCTGCCTACTTCTGAGCAGAATGGGAATGGCTCAGTCTCTTCTGAAACATGGAAATCAAAGGATTTAACTTGCAAACATCGGTGGCAGAGGTTGTAGCAAGGAGAAGCTGTTATTCTACAGGTTCTAACATTGTGGTCTGTGATTCCCTGTTAGATCGATTCTCAGCACTCATTTTCATCCATCTACAACCCCCTGTGAGCTTGTTCTGAACGTGGAGCAAGGAGCCAGGAATGGCTCCTCCACAGCATCCAATCAGACTAAATGCCAGGCACATGGGGTGTTCTGAGATTCTCCTCTGTCCCAATTCCCTTCCTCGGAGCTACAAGATCCCTCAGCCTTTGTGGCAGCAGGTGTGGGTTTGACACTGGGTAACTTCGCTGGGGAGAGCAGCTGGGACAGAGAGGATGCACAGAGAGGTATCTGGTGAGGTAGTTAGAGAACATGGAAGGAGATCTCTGAGTAGAGACTTCTGGCCCAGGCCAGAATACGCTGGAATACGCTCTCCACCTCCCACCCTTCGTTCCCCTACGTCCTTAGCATCTTTGCTCAGTGACATCTTCCCTGACTACTTTGTGCCAAGAAGCGTATTTGCTCTTCCCTGCTTTGCTTTTCTCTAAAGGACTTAAAACTGTTTGATAGACATACCTCTTGTTTGTTCATCTCGTCCTGTAAGATCTCAGCCCCACAGGGGCCAGCCCTGTTGTTCACTGCTGTGTCCTCAGCCCCAGGGTAATGGCAATAGCTGATTTCTGTCAGCTGACATCCTAGCCTGTACTGTTCATTGCAGGCAGGGGAAGGGACTGAATGGGCAATCAGGCAGGGACAGGCAAGAGTGATTTGCATAAGGGAAAGTTCAGGGCACAGTAGAAACAAAGTGGACTTCCCTGATGAGGGAGCATTAAGCGGGTACCTGAAGGGTAAGTAGGATTCTGGGGAGAGGGAAGAGTTAGCCGGGTGAAGGGAAACAGTACGTGTGAGGGCACAAGGTGCAGAGAACATGACCCAGGAACAGATCTCATGGAGGAGGAGGGAGACTGTAGGAGCACCTGTCTGCAGTGTCCACCTGGGCCAGGTAAGGCCTAAAATGATAAGGCCCCAGGTAAGGGTCTTAGAGACAGAGTTAAACCCTGGTCTCAATCTCCAGAGAACTGGATGGCAAGGAGAGGTGGGATAGGTCATTTGGAAGGCAGAAGCTAGAAGGGAGGCCATCTTGTCTAGGGCAAGCTGGAAGAAAGAGCTAAGGGGGCTGCAGCAAGCTGGTGCTGGGTATACCCACAAGTCATTGAGGCAAGTCAGCCAATTAACAGATCGGATGTGTTCTCCTCAGGGCCCCCTCCCCTCCCAGCCCATGACCGCCCCCTGGCCTTCTCCACACCGCTCTGAGTGGTGTGTTCTGCCAGGCACTTGGCAACTGTTAGTGCAGAAAGCCCCATAGCGCTCACCACAGCTAGCTTGGGAGCTGCTGCCATGAGGGTCCCATCTTTGCAGAGGGGGTTCCTAGGCCTGCCCGCTGTGCCACTCTTCCGGAAGCCGTCAGCTGTGAAATCTGGAGTCTAGCCATAGGGCTCTGTGAATCCAAGCTAGGGCACAGGACAGCTTTTTCTTTTTTCTTTTTCTTTTTTTTTCATGACTGCTCTCCCTTCTTTGGATTCCAGCATCTTTTTCTATCTAGCCTTGAGACTGGCCAGAACTTCTCTGTCCATGCCCCTTTGGGCTTGGCCTCTAGAGTGATGTCCTCACCACCACCCCATTCCTCCCCCCCCAAGTTTGCAAAGGGACCACACACAGGAAAGGAAGCAGAGGAGGAGCAGCTCTCCCCCTCTGGCCATAAAGGAATTAAAAGAGGCTGTCAGAGCGCTTCCTGGTCCTCAGCTCTGGCTGTGAACAGTCTCTTCCCTTCCACCTGGATGAATTGCAGCTAACTAGACTTGAGACAGCAGCAGGTGTATTGGAGAGCCCATGTGGCATATGATCTTTCTATGTATGTTAACCAGAGAAGGTCAAGCTGGTATTTAAGGGGAGGTTACTTTTATGATTGCTTTGGGATTGGAGGACAGTAAAACAAAGGAATTGATGGTGCCTGAGTGCATTTTGGAGTTGGTAGGGGGAGTGTATGTGTGTAGGAGAGCAGTACTGAGATTTGAACTTGGGGTTTTGAACTTGCTAGGTGGGTGATCCCACTTGAGCCACACACCCCAGTCCTTTTTGCTTTTTCTTTTTGGTTAGTCGTGGGGCTTGAATTCAGGGCCTGGGTGATGTCCCTGAGCTTTTGTGCTCAAGCACTCTTACCACTTTGAGCCACAGCCTCTACTTCTGGTTTTCTGGTATTTAATTGGAGGTAAGAGTCTCATGGACTTTCCTTCCTTGGCTGGCTGCAAACTGTGATTTTTAAATCTCAGCCCCCCTGAGTAGCTAGGATTACAGGCATGAGCCACTTTATTTTATTTTTTTTAAATAGTGTCTTGTGTTTATATCTAAGCCAGCTTATGCTATGATCCTGTACACACTTCATCTGCTGACATGATAGAAGTTCACCGGCACCCAGCTTTTATTGGTTGAGATGAGGGTGTCAAACTTTTTTGGCCTGCTTGGCCTCCAACTGTGATCCTCCCTATTAGCCACCCTAGTAGCTAGGATTATAGGCATGCGCCACGTCAGGCTTTTGTGCTTTTTTGTTGTTGTTCTTCCTGTTGTTGAGGATGGCTTGCCATTTTTTAAATTATGGTGAATTATACATCACATAAAATCTGCCATCTTAAAGCCATCTTTAAGTGTATACTTCAGTAGTCTTAATCACATTCATGTTGCTGGATGATTTGCATTTTGAAATCCTGAAAAGAATATCAAAGAGATAAAAAGCGAGAAGATACCATGGCTTTCTTGGCAACTATTTATAGCTCTCACACATAGCCTGTTAATTCCAGCTATAGAAATCACGCTTTGCAACAAACCTCTTCCTCAGTGAACACACCTGGGCTGGGCAAGATGAGCGAGAGACCACAAGAGGCTACAACGTTGGGTGGTCGTTGTTCTAGTATGTTCTGGTGCCATCTAGTGTCTGTGGGGCCTTGTTCCACCCTGGTGGAAGCTGTCAGATTTCCCTCCCCTGGGTCATTGGCTTCTTCAGAAACCCAAATGGCTTTAAAAGAGCACCAGGGAGATGTTTGCCTCTTTAGATCAGCTGGTATTTTCTCCAGCTCTGATCCCATGGAAATTTGCAACTGAAATTTGTTTCATTAACAGTCGGAACAGTTTGTCCCTTTGAAGCTCAGACAGGGTGAGATTAATATGAACCCAATATTAAGCTATTAAGCTTCAATTTGGCAAACCTATTTATATAGGAGAGCTGAAGACAGAAGCGAACGAAGGCTGCATTGAGAGGCTCCCTCGCTAAATCCACTGTCTCCTTTGAAAGATGTGACTCAGTAACCTGTTTTTATGTAAAAGAAGAGAAAAGGGAAAGGTGAGGGGGGTCCATATGAATGCATTTTTTAAGGATAAATACCTATTCTGATGCAATCATACACCTCATAATGACATTCCAATAAACAATAGAACCTATATACTATGTCTTAAAGATTGTGAAGGAGCTGAAAGATTCCAGCACCCAGTGATGGCATGGCACCCTGTATATTCTCTCACATTTGCGGTGCTGTGGGTGTAAACAAGCACATTGCACACAGTACCTGTCAATTAGTAATGATACTCGCTTAGGTATTTATCATTGTTTCAGATGGTATTCCTTCTCCTGAGGCTGTGATCCTCAGATCTCAGCTTCCTGAGTAGATAAGATTACAGGCATGAGCCACCACACCTGGCTTACACAGTTGTTGATAAACAGTATACAAACAGTGTATATATATATGTATATACACACACACACACACACACACACACTTTATGACAAACAACATACTGTCACCTGCATCCTGTTCTCTTGTGCTTGATTTAACCCTGCATACTGTACTTCATGAATATGTGCGCCATGTCATCAGGGATATAGTGAACTGCATCAGGGTTGATATAGCTGTACACTGTGATATTATATAACACAACAATGAAGTTGCCTAACAATGCACTTCTCAGCACACACCCCATCATTCAGACCTATAATAGTAAAAGAATAATAATGTATTATGGCCAATCCTATGTGCCCAACGTTGTTCTGAGTGTTTTATATGTTACCTATTTGTCATGGCCTTGTGCTCTCTCTCAGCTTTGTTCATTCAAGACCGGTATGGTACTACTTGAACTATGCTTCCACTTCTGGCTTTTTTCTGGTTAATTAGAAATAAAAGCCTTTGGATTTATCTCTGTACAGGCTGGCTTTGAACCACTATCCTCAGATCTAGACTCCTCAGTGGCTAGGATTACAGGTGGGAGCCACTGGTGTCCCACTGTATATTACACTTTAAACCTACACAATGACTCCAAAGGTGTAGGTGTTATTTTCCCCATTTTATATACAGAAAAACAGATGCACCAGAATGGTTAAGGAAAAGTCAAACACCAGTGGGTCATGCCTGTAATTCTAGCTACTTAGGAGGATGAGATCTAAGGATCATGGGTCGAAGCCAGCCTGAGCAGGAAACTCTGTGAAACTCTTTTATGTCTAACACACTACTCAAAAAAGCCAGAAGTGACACTGTGGCTCAAATGGTAGAGTGTTCGCCTTGAGCAAAAGAAGCTCAGGGACCGTGTCCAGGCCAAGAGTTGAAGTCCCAGGACTGGCAAAAAAAAAGTGCTTAAGGAATTTGCCATGTGACTAAACCAAGGCCATAACCATTATGTTCTGACAGAGACTCCAAGGACTTAGGAGCACCAGGGTTTCAGGGAGATATCACCTGGGTTCTAGGAGACAGTGCTTGTGCATTGGCTCCTACTACCCATTGACTCCACACAGTCTCCTGTTGCGGCTTTTGTCTCCCATATCTGTTACTTCTAGTCCCTAAGCACCCCCAGTCCCACACCCAGAGAGGAGCTCACCCCAGGATGGCTGAGTAGATAGAGCAGTTTCAGCCCCTTTGGGGTTTGTCTATTTTAAGCAATATTTGTATGCACAGGGTGTTTGAGGCCGGGCATAGGGAGGAGGGCTAGCAGTTCAGGAAGTGCAGGTCTGAGCTCTGCTCCCAGCTTCCTGTCCTGGATGAGGGACTTTACTAGCCTCAGCTCCTCCCTCTTGGGGGATATTTCTTTTTAAAGAGGGTTTTATGATACTTTATTTTTCTTTGCTTTTGTAATGTTTTTTAAAAGTTGTTATTATAAAGGTTATCTATAGAGGAGTTACATAAGTCAGGTAACAAGTATGTTTCTTTCTGAACCTTCCCTCACTCTCCCCAGTTTTTCCCTCCTATCCCCACTCACAAGTTGTATAGCTCATTTTTAACATACTGTTTAGTGAGTATCATTGCTGCATTTGTTCACCCTTTGTCCCTCCATTTCTGTGCCCTCCCCCCCCAACAGATAAATGAACAAACAAGACAAAAAGAAAAAGAAAACAAAAGCATTAACAAAGGAAAAAGCATCTTGTTTACATTTCCTGAAGCTCATTTCAATAAATATTTTATATGATCAGAGGCACACAGGCATTGTACCTTTGTGTTCCGCCCCTAAGAGGCTTTTTCAAGAGGATGAACAAGGGGATGATTATGATGGCACCTTGTCTTGGTATCTGGTACACGGTGTGTGCTCATTAAATTTCATGAACTTCTTTTCATCTGGAAATTGAACGTATTTGTGCTTACCATCTTCATTTTAAGGCATATCCTGCATTGTCAGTGCTTCTTTCCTGCAGCCGAGTAGGCTGAGCACATTTGCTATACTGAAAGACATAACAGTCCAGTTCCAGCTGGACATGGGCTCTAGCTGTAAGAACTGAAAGCTAAGGAAGTTTGACTTTCTCCCCTCCTCCCATTCACATTCCCCACACACCTGTATCATGTACATACCAACACACATGCATGCTTGTGTGTCGAGCTGGATAATTTTAGATCAAGTATAGTAGGACTAGTAGTAACACCAGGACAATGGAATGGATGACTAGAGACTGAGGAGGAAATGATATTATTTCTTTCAAGCAAATGTGATCATATCAGCTTCCTGTGGAAATCAGCAGGCAGAGGATAATAAATTGCAACACATTATACAGGCCTCATTATTGCAATTTAAGATGTATACAGTATTACTGATAGTCTCCTTAATATGCAGTGCATGGTATCGTTAAGTGAACTAACAATATTAACAAGCAGCTCCATCAGTTCCTGTAAAGGTGGAGATCTCCTAATCCTGTTTTTCCCATCACGTCTCAGGCTGCTCAATCACAGGTTCTCACTCCAGGAGGTCCGTACTATTTGCATGTCTGAGGGAAGTGATTTCTTAATCCAAAGGTGGAGAGCTCTGAGAAAGAGTTTTGCATATTATCTCCATGGTGCTGTGAAAAATGAACTATTACCGCTGAGGAGCTCTCCTGGGCCCCCCTACCCATGTGATAGAGGAGGCAGCCCTAATGGGGTGTTGTTTTCTTTTTTTCCTTTTCTTTCTTTTTTATTTTTTCTTTCCAAGCAGAGCTCAGCCTTTCTTTCTGCTTATAGGTAGGAACATCTGCTACTGACCGCATAAGAAAGGAACTCATCTATTCTTTCTTGGGCTCCTTCTGTTACTGTATACTGAAACTGCTCATGGGAACTTCCTACCTTGCTGGAAAGTCTGTCTTGGATCTGGAGCAGGAAGAATAGCTTAGACTTGGCAAGACTGAGAGGTTGGGGTGGAGGGGTGGCTGTCATGGGCTTTCTGGTTCCCCAGGAAGCATCATCTGCCCAGCCTGTGAGGGTATTCAGTGTTGTGAGACACTGACCACTTCTTAAGTTCTCCCTGCCTCTGGTCCCCCTGGTCTTTTTTCCCTGCCTGGTTTCTATCATGTGCCCAATCTTCTCCTATAAGCATCTTTTATCTCCTTTTTCCTTCTGCCTCCTCTCTCTCTCCATTTTTCTTCTGAGATGTTGTAGGTAGAGCAAGATAATGAGCTAGTATCTGGTGGATCCTGACTTTTACCTTCTTTGGACTCAACTCACAGAGCTGGTTTTCCATGTTATGCCTTTTACATACAAGGTTTAAATGGTGAACTCTGTAGTAACCACCTCTTTCAGGTCAAAGCCAGAAATCCAGAGAAATGTGTGGGAAAAGTTGAGTCTGTACATTCTATCATGTGCCATCAGATTCCTCAAATATTTATCTCTGGCAGTGTGTCCCTTCGCCAGGATTAGTATTGAGGGATTCCATGGGAAATTTCCATTTCTGACTGTTGGCCTTGAGGGATGGGGAGGGGAAAGGGTGGCAATGCTCCCAGCCAGCCATTCCTTCCTCTTGCCTTCTATTTCCATCTTGAGTCTTTTCCCTAACTTGAGTGTTCAGAATAATAACCCTTTCCTAGCCTCTCCCATTTACGTCTCAAAACATATCCATGACTTAAGAAGTTATGGATAAAGAGAATTGGATTTCTCTGCTTGGGAACTAACTAGAAGTCCAAGGTACACTTGAGTACACTAGGAGTCCCTAAGGGGAAGCCGGGTGGGGGACAGACAGAATCTAGCATTTTATGAAAGAACACAACCTCAGAACTATTTCTTTGGGCTACATCTCATGGATCAGTAAGTGCTATCCATGGTCTAGCCCCAAGGACTTGCTGGTATGATTCCTGTAAGATGAGATCCTTCGGCCCTAAAATCTCATCTATGGTGTCCATGCCTTGCCCTTGCTTCCTGTACTCTATGCTGATTTGAAGGTATACAGCAGAGAGCAAGCTGACCGGTCCCACAGGGTGAGGGTGAGGCACCACACCCTGAGTGATAAGTGTGTACCAGGTATTTCACATGGAAGGTCTTACGTAGATGGCATACCAATTCCCCACAGGGTGGGCCTCACAGGAAAAATGTCAACTACCCAGAGCCCTACAGCTAACAAGGAGAGGGCCATGATGCCAGAGAATTATTAGAAGGGCTCATGGGACATCAACCAGCCATGTCCCACTCCGTTTATCACTGGCCATGACCTGAACTTAACCAGCAAGCAGAGACTTGCGGCAGGACTATTCTTGCACTGTTATGTGCAAGAATAAGGGACGACCCTTCTGCTGCCAGTATACTTAGATCTTTTGCTACCAGAATACTTGTATAAATGTCAGACTCAGTTCACATCCCTACAAGTTCCATTTTTATCCACTGACTTCTAATGATCTAACCACATGAGTTCATTTTACCTCTGTCTTCTCTGCCAGAATTTGGAAAATTTGGGGAAGATTCCTGGATAAAAGCCAAAGGCAAAGCAACCCCTGTGGAAATGGAGACCCATTCATCCCTTGCAGCTGTCCTTAGACAGCTAAGGTTCATGAAAACAGTTCAGCAAAGCTAAGCTGGTATTAATAAGTGCCTCATGCCCAAGGACAGCATTGTAGATCAATACAATATATACCCCAGGCTCAAATGATAAACGAGTACCATTATGACCTAATTAGCAAGCCTCATTTTTGGAATGGATAAATAATAATTCCACCGCCATAATCCTAAACCAGTGCTTGAAAAACACCTATAATGCTGCCCTTCTCTGCAGAGAAGGAGGCAGAGGGAGCAGAGGCAGAAGCATATTTGCATATTTATTTGCTTCAGTCCTAGGTAACTGTTTTGCCTGTATTCAAGACTTCTTTCTCTAGCTCAGCTGTGCTCATTATTTTTTAAAGGTTAGAAAACAGTGAAGTATTCTTTATGTGTTTTTTTTTAAATTGTAGACAGCCTCATGAATGTGGAATTTACCAACCTGTGCATAACTCAGGGGTGGGGGTAGGGGTGGAAAGGACCTATAGCCTCCACCTTTAATTTGTTGTATTTGCACAATGGCATCCTGAATATGAGATTCAAGGCTGGCAGTGACACTAGCTGACTGCCCACTGCAAAAAGACCATCCATCACCAAGTGCTTGGACTTTGAAATCAGAGAGACTGGGGTTCGAAAAAATCCCTTCTTAACTTTGTGAACTTGACATTTCTAGAACTAGACACAATGGGTAGAAGCTATTCTCTTAGCTAGTTGTAAGGATTAAATGCGATCATGTGTATGTGGAGGGCTTAGCACCATCCCAGGTGCACAACTAGTTCAAAGTTGGTTTTTATCGATAGTCTCTTTCATCTTTTGTACAATGCAGTAATGAGAACAAATCAAAGAGTCCCAAGAGTCTCTTAAGAGTCCTAGGGTTTCATAAACATATCAGTGGGGGTGGCCTGCTGGCTATTTCCAGCCTGATTTAGAAATTCCAAATACTTTTTCCTTTGTCTGGATTTGTTCCAACTTTAGAGTGACACCCACTATCATGTGTTGATCAGAGACTTGGTTTCTTGGTGACATGTGTTTATGATTAATTTTTTTAAAAATAGGAATCGGATTAATTAGTCCTCTAATAATTTCATCTTGGAGGCAGATGTTGCAACCAGGCTGTCTTGACATATCTTACTTGAAAAAAATGCCTCTGGTTTACAAGATGGTAATTGTCACAACAAGTGATTTTTGAGGGTGGGAGGGCTGAATAGGCATATAATAACGAGAGCTTGCAGTGGGGAGAATTTGAGAACTTTGGTCCGGATGGAATTTTCCAGTAATCAGTCTTTTTTTCTTTTTTTCCCCCTGAGTCCATCCTGTTTAGAAAGCACTGCTTTGTGAGCCAGCAGGAAGTCTGGGCAGCCATCCTCTGCCCTTCAGTGATTATATTAATAGGGATCATGGCTACTTAAAGATTCACACACCCAGCCTGCCCTTCCCCACTCCCACTATCCTCAGCTTATGGCCTTGGTTTATCAAGGCCAAGATGCATACACTGAGAATTTTCAGGAAAATGACCCTCATTTCTCTTTCCAGCTGCCCTAGAATTCTCTCCTCCCTCTGTTAGCCTAAGTCAGGATTGTTCAACCCTAGGACTAGTGACCTTCAGGACTATAGATGTCTAATCTCTCCCACAGTCATGTTTTTGGCCAGACCTTCAGCTCCAGCCCATAGAATCCATCACTTCATTACAGACCATCCCCAGTTGAGTCTGTAGGTATCATCTTCATCATTCTTCTGCCAGTGCTCAGCATCAAAGATCTGGACCATCTCAGTGTCTTTGCCTCCACAGAGCAGAATGAACTGAAGTGGGGGTGCTGGGTCTGACCAGTGCCATCTTGGCCACATGGGTGGATGATAGGATATTGGGTTTAACTGGCGCCATCTTGTCTTCATGATGGAGGAAGGTTAAGTTATGTTTCCCAGGTGATGGGTGTGCCTGAATTTCTAGAGGCAGGGATGGGGACTTGAACGATAAGTTAGTGGACCTGTCAGTCCTGTGCCTTGAACTTGGAAGACTCTCAAGTTTCCTGTGACCCTGCCCCCTGCCCCTGACACTATTTAGGCCCAGACCAGCTCAGGTGCCATTACACCATGCCTTGAATGCTGTGTCTTCTGTGTCTCCTGTCTCCTGGCTCTCCTCTGGTCACCATGGTGTCCCACTTCAGCTCTCCATTAGGGTTGATCTGGGTTGTTGGTATTGTTTTTCTGCTCTTTCTTTCCTCTGCTGCTCCCATGGCTCAGTTTTCTAACAGTGTTAACTGTATTCACAGGGCTGCAAGGCTCTGTGACAGGAATCTACCTGCAGGTACCAGCTTACTAGTACACTCCCAATTCAATCTCTCAAAATGTGGCTTCTCTGTTTCTGTTGGCTGGATTTACCTTACAAAGATTGTTACAATAGTACAAAGGCCTCCTGGTTGGCTATTGGTTGTTAGGACCCAGTTCTTGTGTACTATATATATTATGATCATTTTATACACATTTTCTCTTTTTCTCAAAACAACCCTCTTCCTTTCCCCTTCTCTTTTGGTTTAGTGATACTGAGGTTTGAACCCAGAACCTTGCACTTGATAGGCTGACCTACAACCTATTTTTTTTCCACTGATAATTTTTTAGGGTAAGGTATCCCTTCCCACCTGGGCCTCTGCCACAATCCATTTACTTTTAGGTTTCTTGTTCTTGCTAGGATCACAGGCATATGCCTCCACCCCACCCAACTTTCCTGTAGACCTTTTTTTTGCAAGGACTGGTGTGGAACCATGATCCTCTGATCTCAGCCTCCTTTGTAGCTAGGTGACAGGTGCATGCTATTGTGTCAAACTCTAGGTTGAAAAGGGGTTTTGAGAGGTTTCTGTCTGGGGTGGCCTTGAACTGTAATCCTTAGCCTGTCATATAGCTGGTCAACAGCCTGTGCCCAGCTAACAACCCTCATCTTACCAGGAAAGGGATCTGAGGCCCACGTACCTCAGTCACAAAGCAGATGTGTTTACTAAGCATTCCCGTTAAACTATCTAGTCCCCCCAGTTCCAAGAGAATAGGGAGAAGGTAGCTGGTGTCTCTGCTTAGATGATCCTTGTGGCTGATGTTTAACATTGACTGTAGGAACAAAGGGAGAGCTGGGAGGACCCTTTGGGGATAGACATGGGGAAGAGCTGGTATAGAAGACATAGGTGGCCACCTCTGCTCCTCCAGGAATCCTCAACAGCAGAAAGCCAGCAGGAGCAGCCATCTATAATTGTGAAGTGGGGCACTGGCTGAATTTTGTGCTGCAGCCCTGAAGGCTTAACCCCGTGGGGCTACCTGACCTCCTGGTTTGTGCCGCTAGCAAATGACATATCCCTTATCTGGCTAAGCACCATGCCAGGGGAAAAGTAAATATTCTTCAAAGCAGCCAGCAGGAGGATGGTCAGCAGTGATGAGCAGAAGGGGAGTAATCATTTTGCCTTGGAAGCTGTTCTTGTCACCTATGAGAATGGCTACTCTTTTATTCTTATTTTTGTTTTTTGCTGGTCCTGGGGCTTGTAGTTGGGGCCTGGGTGATGCCCATCAGCTTATTGCTTAAAGCTAGCCTCTACCACTTCGATCCATAGCTCTCCTTCTAGCTTTTTTTTTTTTTTTGAATTTTAATGGAGATAGGAATCTCAAAGACTTCCTGCTTGGGCTGGCTTCGAACCATGATCCTCAGATCTCAGATCTCAGCCTCCTGAGGTGTGATTACAGGCGTGAGCCACCAGCTCCTGGCACTGAAGTTTACAGAAAAGCAAGATGTGGATTACTACCCTCATAATGATATCACCGAGTGTACTTTGAAACACATGCAAACCAATGTTACCTACTGATTAGGAATATCTGATACTTGTATGGGTGACAGTATTAAAAATGAACTTTTAGCTGGATGCTGATGGCTTACGCCTATAACCAGTCCTCGCTACTTGGGAGGCTGATATTGGGAGGATTGATATTCAAAACCAGCCTAGGCAGAAGAGGGCGACCCATAGTTGTCTGAAGTGGCACAAGCCTGTTATCCCAAGCTACATGGAAGACTGAGATTGGAAGGATCATAGTGCTAGGCCAACCTGAGTAGGAAAGTCTAGATCTAGGATCTGACTCCATAGAAGGGAAACCAGAGGTGCCATGCATCCAGCAACAGTGGGAAATACATAATAAGTCCACAATAAGATTGTGGCTCAGGAATGCCCTGCCTGACAGAAGCCAGACCCTAGCTCAAGAATAATTGGTGGAAAAAGAGGGCTGAAGGGATGGTTCAGTAGTATCACCTCAGTCTAACAAGCATGAGGTCCTGAGTTTCTAACACTTAAAAACATTTAAGGTTGCAAAACATTAGAAGAAAATAGTTACCTAGAGTTGCTGTGTGTGTTGAGGCTGGGCAGACAGTGCAAGTGAGGAGAATAAGGAGATCTTCTTTGTCACATCTATAAAATATTAATGTACAAATGTAACAGAAAAGAAGCCGGGCACTGGTGGCTCATGCCTGTAATCCTAGCTACTCAGGAGACTGACATCTGAAGATAGGTGTTCGAAGCCAGCTCGGGCAGGAAAGTCTGTGAGATTCTTCTCTGCTATTCATCACAGAAAAAGCCAGTAGAACTGTGGCTCAAGTGGTAGCGTGCTAACCTTAAGCAAAAGGAGCTCAGAGATAGTACCTAGGCCTAGAGTTCAAGCCCTAGGATTTGAACTCTCCACTCCCTTCTCCCTCCCCAAAAAAGAAATGTGTCCTAGTTAGTTTTAATTCTGGTTGCTGCTGCTGTTGTGTGTGTATAAAAGGTTAATATAAATTATCATATTACTTACATATGTTATAGAATAAGTCATTTCTGTATTTTTTTAAGCCACATTACCCTGAATGAAGACCTGTGAATGCCTGTGCCGGTTGGCCTGAGGAACTGATGGTGATGACAGATATAAAAATGCTTTCTCTCCTAGGATAGGAGGCAGAGGCTGGGTGGTGTTTGTTTAATAAGAATAATCACCTATCAGGCTTTTCTTTGGTCCTTGGCTAAGTAGTGTTTGTAGCAGCGTTGGAGGCCTTGGGAGGGTTTGCAAGTGATTTACACTCTCCTGTACCTTGAAGTTCATGTTCATTTGTTTTGTAAGAACTCCCTAGAGCGCACACACGGCAGAGATAAAAGTAAGGGGAAAGTGGGGATTGAATTTTTATGTATGCCTTGGAAGTCTGGGGGAGGATAGGGGAGCAGATGCTTTCCGCCAGGAACACGGAGACAGCTGTCAGTGTGGACGCATGCAGTCTCCTCTCTGTCCTGCGGCCCAGAGTTTGATCACCCTGTAAACCATGTGATTTGGAGTCTATCTGATACTTGCTGGGTGACTGTGCCCAGATTAAGAGGACTTAGAAGAGAGTGGAATAGGAACTCAATCGATAAAGTCGGAGAGGGGATGCCAGTGATAAGTGAAGGGTATGTTCAAATAGTGGTTTCTATGACAACATGTGGAGTGAACCAGGTGCCCTCAGCCAGAGGAGACATGCACGCTTTGCATAAGGCACTCTCTTATTACCTGAAAAGGAGGTATTACCTGGTGCAGCTTCGCCAGCTGGAGCAGTCAGGATACAGGAAATGGGTGGGGCTGCTGGGAGGAAGGCTGCCGGCAGAGACACATAGCATCGCTTCATCTGCATTTCTGAAGGCAATAAATTCTCATCTAAGCTGCAATATTGATCTGCTCTGTGAAATTGCAGTATCAGTGATTTTTTTTTGTTTTTAAGCCACATACTTGGGAGTTTTCCCTGAATCTCCCACGGGATGTGCAGGGGATAATTTGTTCCATTTTCAGAGAGAAATTAATCTCTGTTTGCTTGTTCTGGAGTTCCACCCACTTCTTCACTTTGAGGTGAAACCATCCGGCAGGATGGTTCTCAGACACGGAGTGCCTATGTCTGGGGTGCTTTGAGCATAGCAGTTCACTGGGATTTCTTCCTGCCTTTGCAGTCACTCTGATGGCTTTACTCTTAGTATACACCAGTCAGATTAGATCAAGGGCTACCCTGAAACCTCCTCCATTTTAATTCTTCATCTCTTCTTACCATCAGGTCTGATTATATTCTGAAGTGCTAGCCTTAGAACTTCACCATATGAATTCGAGGGCTGACACAATGTATCCCAAAATACTGAATCAGTAGTCAAATGGAGGGGACTTGGTGATGAGAAGCTTCAAGAGACATAAATTCTTATTCAGACCCTGCTGCCAGTTCACCCTCCTGATTACAACTCAGCTCAGGTTGCCCATCTGTAAAATCAGAGTGAAGTTCCCTAGGCTCTTACCTCTCCCAAATGATTGTGAAGCGTGAGTGTCTGGCAATCATGAGGACTGCTACGTGTCAGCAAGGTTTTGCTTATAGCTCATAGACCCCTGGTAAGATGGCAGGTGACATCACTTTCTCTCCCTTTGTAGAGCCTTTGTTCATTCTTCCTTTCTAAATGGAGCCCTAGCTTCAAAGCTGTTTCTACTTAAGGGTATATTGAGTTACCCAAGGCCACCATCAATTCCCACAAACAGAAATTTGTTCTCATAGTTCTTGCCAGCAGAAGTCCAAAATGAAACATGTCTGCAGGACTAGAAGTTCTGAGAGAGAATTCATTTTCTATACTTTGCTCCTGGGTTCTCGTAGGTTCTTGTGGTCTTTCCATGTGTTGGCTTGTAGGCACATCACTCCAGTCTCACTTCCATTCATCTGACTTTCTTTCTTCCCAGTGTGTCTCTGTATTCCAAATCTCCCTCTTTATCTCCTAAAGACACCAGCCATTGGCTCTAGGAACCACTGTACACCAAAGACAGTCTCATCTGAAGATCCTTGGCTGAATTCCATCTGCAAAGGCCCTATTTCCAATTAAAGTCATACTTGCAGATTCCACAGAGTAGGGACTGAACCAGAGGCCACATATCAATCTATTATGTGCAATATCATGTAAATCCCCTTTAAAAGCCATTAAAAGTTCCTGAAACAAACAGGATTACTAAACAGTCTCTCCTAAGGTAATAGTACCATTTATGAAGCATTGCATTTTGTATTTCTGAAATGCAAAAAGAAAACTATGAATTGGGAATCCAGATATGACTCTGTCCTCATTTATCACCCTTGTTTGTGTCTTAACCTTTCCCCTCTGCTCTAACCCCATCATTTCCAGAGTTTGGGGGAAGGAAGGAGTAATCTGAGGCTCGATACACCTGAGCTGTTGACTTTCTTGTGGAAGGATCTTGGTTCATTTAGTGGCAGACCCGTTTTTATGCTCTCGAACATAGTGATGGCAATCTGTGTTAATTTCTTTTCCCTGCTCTTTTTTGAGGGATGGAGAGAGAGAGGAGTCTTCGCACTATTGTATTTCCCGAGTATACTAGAAGGGGGCACTTTAGTCTATTAGTAGTTCTAGGTAGCATGTCTGGGTCACCAGGATGAAAGAGGTTTTGGTGGAGGGTCTGTGATGGACCAGAAGAGGAAGGAGAGGGGTCATTTTGGGAGTGCCTGGCTCTTGGATCCTGGGTGATTGGATGACCTCAGGCACAAACATCAGCCTAGAAACTGAGCCAGGACTGCACATCCCAGCAAGATCCCACATGTAGCAGCTGATTCTGAGGGTCATGGAGCTTCAGTTGTCTTCTGCTGTCCACAGATGGTCGACTCTATAAGGAAAGGCTTTGGTAGGCAGAAAATGCTGGTTGAACTGAGGCAACATTTTGTGATAGATTATGGTAATATTTGTGCTAGGAAAACCTCCAACTCCATGAAACATACTTCTCCCAGAACTGATAGGAAGTTGGTTCTGTGAACCCCTATTTGATTCATACCATCTCCATCTTCGCTCAGTCCTACAGTTACCGGGTCTTGTGTTACACAGAGGAAAATGAGACCAGGACCCACCTTCCAGAAACCTAGTCTACAAAGAGGAGCAGCCCCAGGGCCTGCGGAAGAGTTCTGTGGACTCCCCTTCCACGTGGGGGAGACAGGGAAGGAGGCTTTTCTTGCACAGCTTCTGAAGATGAGCGAGAATTTAAGATGAGATAAAATCTCTCTAATCTACAAAAGTCTGGTTGGTAGCAAATGCAGAGAGGGACTTGATAAAATTCAGTTGGCAGCAAGCAAGGGAAGGAGTGGGGGCAGGGGAAGAAAAAGAAAGGGGAAAGAAAGAATCAGCATGTAGTCAATAGAAAAGATAGAACAAAATGATCCAATTTGGAAGGTGCTAGAAAGACAAATGTTCAGGAGGTACTGGCTATGGCTGCGATGCTGACCTTGCACAGCCATGTTCACCTGCCAGTGAGGGATGCGGATGAGAGGATCTGCCCTTGCCTTTGTTTACTTCTTGTTAAAAATGTCCAAGCTGCCTGCCTGTGTCTGTACCAGTGGCCAGAGGTCTGCTATTCACAGCACCCTCCATGCTGCCTCATTCATCTCAGGTGGTAATTGGGAAGAACACCATCACCTGGGCTCAGTGCCAGAATGTTGGGGGAAGGGGGCTGAGGGTACATTGCTTGATGCAGTGTAGGAGTTTCCAGAAGTGCAGAGCCTGTCCAAGCTCTGCACCTGTTTCCTTGTGACTCCTGCGTTGCCAGGTGAGAGGTTGCACCTCTGCTTCCTTATTATAGCATTGCTTTTCTGTTCACATGGCCAACAGGATAAACTGAACTTCTCCCTGGGATCTCAAAGGCTCTGGGAGAGCTCACCTGTTCACTCTTGCTTGTGCACACTCCTTTGTTTCCTGTCTTCCCTGCAGACTTTCCCTTTCATCTAGAAGGCCTTTCTTTGTCTCAGCCAGGCAGCTCTTCCAGCTCTAATTCAAATGGGTGCTTTTGTGGATCATAATGTTATCTGAATTCCATCACAGTCCTGAGAAGTTGTGCCTCTCTAAGGAAACATAACCATATGGAAAATCCACGACCAATAATAATAGTAGCCATGATGCCTCATTCGCTTGGTCTGCATAGAGGACCAAGACTTAATCATGCTATATAACTGGAAGGGGGCAGTGCCACACACTTCAAATACTGAACGGAGGCGCTGGACAGAGAGTGCCAATCTTTTTGTATGGTGATCTCAAATGTAGGCATTGCTGCCCTCATTTTACAAACGAAGAAACAGAGGGTACAAATGTTTCTTGCTCAAAGTCATGGAGCCACAAAGGGCTGAGTTGGGAAGTCTCAAGTCTGTTTCTGTGATACTTGGCTACCCCCCACCCCCTTTAGAGGCAGAAGCCCACACCCAATTCCTTTTTATTTTTGCCAGTCCTGGGGCTTGAACTCAGGGCCTGGGCACTGTCCCTGAGCCTCTCTGTTCTCAAGGCTAGCACTCTACCAGTTGAACCACAGTGCCACTTCTGGATTTTTGTGCTTTCGTGGTACTGAGGAATAGAACCCAGGGCATGATGCATGCCAGACAAGCACTGTACCACTAAGCCACATTCCCAGTCCCCAATTCCTTTTTCAATCTTCTGCCTCATCTGCTGAGTTTAACTAATGCTCATTGAACAAAATCACTAACCCTGCTTATTGCCAGTTAAGGCAGTACTGTCTGTAGTAGATGCTTTGGCATTATCGGAGTTTAATGCATCAAGAAACAGAATTGAAAGAATGAAAATTTACTGTTGCCCTTCACTAAGTATTTCTGTTTCTTGGTACCACTGCAGGGAGAGGCTACACTGCACTCAGTGCTTCTCCAGAGCTCTTCTTTCCAAACCAGCCCATCAAACCCCACCTATTCCCCAGCAAGGCACATTCTGGGAGAATGAAAATCCGACACTGAATTTCCACACGTTGGAATTTCCAGATGTTGAATTTCCAGATATTCTCACAGGGCAACTTGAGTCGTATTCTAAGTGCGCAGAAGTTATGTAGTTTATCCTCCTCATCTCATTTTTCAGATGAGAAAAGTAAAGGTTAAGTGACTTGGCCAAGGTTACACGTCTCATTAGAGATTAGAACTGATCTTAAGTCAAGCTGAACCTTTAGTTCCCTGGTGCCCGTACCAATGTTTTTCTCTCCCCGCAAATTCTTCCATAACAAAATCACTCTGCCTCTGACCCCAGACCTCCACTCCTGTCTCCTGACACTCCCCAAATCAACAGAATCTGTTTTATAACTTGTAGTCGAGAGGGTTTCATAGAGTCTTGTATCCGGAGTCCTGTGGCTGTTTTTCTGCCCACAGAATGGCTTGCGGAAGAGAGTTCATCCAGCAGTCTGGGGACTGACTCTTCCTGACGTGTACTTGAGCTGTTTGTATAATATGGTTTGTGGAGAATGACTGCTTTCCTCCTGGGAGCCTGGAATTTTGGCAGGTACTAGGTGAGGGTACCTCTGGGCTCAGCCTCCTATCAAACCTGAACGTGGAGTCTCCAGTGAACTTCTTGGTACTCATCATTTCATGGCGGTATTGCCATCATAGATAAGGGAATTCAGTGATCCTGTGGGATCCACTGGGAGAGGGCTCTGGGGAGCAGAGTCATGGTTCACTTTCAGTCAAGGGCACAATCAGGCGATCCATTTTCTTATGTAAGAAGAGGATAGTTGAAGCTTTACCTGTGGAGACTGGCTCAGGCTCCAGTCCTGCCTCGGCCATTTTTCCTGTGTTTGAGGCAAGTTATTTCCTCACTCTTGAATGTCAGGATCCCTCCAACCAAAGGGAAGTCATGCTGTGTCTTCAGGTCCTCAGGGAACTCGCAGATACTAGCACAGGCAAGGTGCTTGCCCAGGAAAGCCCTGGGCACATAGGAGTTCCGTGACGTCAGTGCCGTGCTTCACAAACTCTGAGCATAGCACCTCCTGGCATGGCTTGGCCCACAGTCATTATCAGTTGAATTTATACTCTAAGAGCAAGTAAATGCCTTCTGGCATTGCTGTGTAAAACACCAGGTCCAGAAGGGAGCAGAGGTTATTGCCAGGTGTGGTAAGAAAATTCCATGTAAGTTTCTTTCGCTGGCTTCTGGTTGCTGTGGGAAAAAAACCTTTCTTTGAAGGCTCTGGGCCAGCTCCCCTTCCCCCAGGCTTCTTGCTGGGTTTGCTGGCACACTTGTGGAAACTCAGGAACACTTCTTCTTCCCCTCAGACACCAGGGCTTCTCTGATTACCCCACTTTTTTTTCTGGCTCCATCTATAAAGTTACTATAAATGTGGACTCTGTTACCGAGGATATGATCTAATAAGCCAGGCACACTGGAATGGCTGGGTAGTACACCTCTCTGCCATCCCAGTGACTCTTCTCCCAAATGCCTTTTCCCTTTACCATCTTTTCCTCTACTTGAACAGAAGATGGGGAGAAAAGTAGCTACGTATGTGTTTATCTGCTCCAGTGGTAGGCAGCCATTTGTTTTCCTGCCTTAAAGGTCTGTCTAGCGCACTTCCCTTGTTAATGGTTCCTAGGCAGGATAAATAATGCAGAGATGTCATAGCTCAGGCCATCCCTGGGATGGTGTGGGGGTTTGGGGGGCCTCTCCTGCAGCCTGTGGACACAGCTCTTGAATTTTTCAACACAGACTTGAGCAGCCCCTTCTGCTAAAGGGGTAGCTGAGGACGCAGATTGCAGATCCTCTGCCTTGGGTGCTTGCTGCTTGTGTCTCAGTCACTGAGTGCATCCTAGAGACTTGAGTTTAAGCCACTGAGTGGTTTTAGCCTTGGTTTTTCTCTTGTCAAATAAAGACTTCACCTGTTACTGAGGACATGATCTAATTACCTCATCACCTCTCCACACACACCCCCTCCCCATCTCTCTGGAATCTGTTCTTAGTGTCAGCTGCACCAAGAGTTCCAGTGACCTCTGAGAATGTAATGGGTACTGACAGTCAGTCGCTCCTTGAGACCCAGGTGAAGTATTGCCAAGAACATGCCCACTCACCCCTCATTGCCACCAGTGTCCTCACACTGGGGGTGGGGCTGCACAGGTAAATGGTGATTCGACCTTTAGCATCCAAGAGGTAACTTGGAGCCAAGGAGCTCTTGGAGCTCCTAAGTGTCTTTCCCTAGAGCACATCCTTCCATGAACAGCCATGAGCAGCTCCCTCTGTACTCACATGCATTTGGGAGACACTATTTCAGTCTTGTTTATGATTTCCAGCTTGCATTTCCTGAATGTAATTAAGCCATAAACAACAGCAAAACAACATTATTTCCCACATTGCCTTAACCTTTTCCATAGGTAACTTCACTGGGGACCTGCTCCAACTCACCCATCAGTCCTTCATGGGTAGTTTTTCTCAGAAGCATGACCAGCCTAATAGTGATGTCTTCTGGGACAGCTGTCACCAGATGACCCAAGCAGCGGTCCGTGGGCTTCTCCCCCACAATCCTCTTCAGAGGACCTAACTGCTTCCATCTGCTCCTTTCTCTCTTCTTTTTCCTCCTCCTTCAGGCCTTGTGTCAGTCTCTTCCCTATTGCTATGACTAATCACCTGAGGCCAAATACTGAATAGAGAAAAGAGGTTTATTTAGCTCCTACTTTTTGGAGGTGTAAGGGCATAGTGCCAGCATCCACTTGTATCTGGTGAAGACCACTCAGTCAACAGCATTATAATGGTGTGAGCATGTGTGAGAGGGAAGGATCGCATGGTGAGACAGGAAGCCAGAGACAGACTGTGGCCTTTTGAGAACTTCATTGATCCTTTCACATGGATACCCTGGCGACCTGATGATCTCCCACCAGGCCCCATCCATTTAAAACATGATTGCCACGCTGACGCCCAAGCCTTTATCACATGACCCTTCAGGGACAAACCATACATGCCAGGCCCTTCTTCCCCTTGTCCTTGTTCATCCTCTGCCTCCCTCTTGGTTTGAACTCTGTTGGGAAGGAGTTGGCCCTTTGAACTCAGACCCATAACCCCTGCAGGTTCAGCTTGGTTTATTTGCCCTCATTTGGTGTCTTATTGATCAGGAATTAATTGGTGGCTGACAGGCTCCCCAGGGTAGATCACAGCTGTCTAAGAAATCTGCTGATCTGAAAAGATTTTTCAGATGTTGTTAACAACGAGAGAACATCCTGTCAGTTCTCTTTTTTTTTTTTTTTTTAGCCTGCTCTTGGCACCCTGAGCCTGTGATTCAGCCATTCTGTTGTGTCCTTTTGGTGACATTCAATACTTCTTTGGGGCTTTGAAGCTCTGCCCCCAAATGTCATCAAGAATTCTAAATTACTTGATTTCCTTCCTCTTCGGTTTCAAGACATGTTGTTAAAACTTTATTTCGAGGCAGTCCAAGTAGCAGTCATTTTGGGTTGCCCTTCTGCTCCGTGGCTGCCTGTCTTCTCCCCATTCTGGCTGTGTTGTTAGAAAAAGTCAGCCATGTCGCATCCTCTTTCTGTAACCTTGAGAGAATGCCTTTACTTTTCCCTCAGTTTCTCCCCTCTGTTAAATGGGCATAAAAATCTACCTCCCAGGAGGGTGGTAGGGATTAAATAAGAGAAGGAAAAGTGCTGAATTCAGCCTCAAGTGACCTTAGGAATTGTCAGACCCTCTTACTCCCGTGTTTCCGTGGCTGTCGGGATCATAGTAGATGCTTCAGCAATGTTTTTTTTTTTTTTTGTCCAATGTGCAATAGAGGAGTGGTATGCACAGATCTAGACTAGGTCCCCAAAAGCCTGGGCCGGACCTTTCTGGCTTCAAGGTGCTGACGTCACTGCCTTAATCACCAGGGGATCACCTGCAGAGTCCGTGGCAGAGGGCTCTGAGATTGAAGAATGCATTCCTGGATAAATCTTCCCACTCCTCTCTCCATTCCCTTAGCATCTCTGCAACCCGTTCTCGTGTTATAGAGTACCAACGCCAGGACGATCCCTCAGCTCTGCTTCCCTCTGCTGTTTTAATGGAGGGGGTGGCGCAGCTTACTGGGTGGAGATTCCAGCAGGGGGAAAAAAAATCCTGGCTTCAAGACTGAGTCTGAAACAGAGCATCACAAGCAGGGTGGGTGGAGGGGAGTGGCAGTGGACTGGGGGGTGGGGCGGGGCAGGGCTGGACCCCATCCCCAGTTTAAGATCTATCTGTGCCAACACATTGTCCTGAAGACTCAAATGTGACCTTTGTTTGTGTGGCCAGCTCTGCAACAGAGCTGGGCAGCATGAGGTGCTTTGGCAGGACAGGGATCAGGAATCCAGGGGCTCTTGAATTGAAGCCAGTGTATTTGTCATCACAGGCCTGGGCTGCGGGAAGCTGGCAGCCCAATCTCCCCACAGTCAGCAGCGGCTTTGGTAGACCCACCTCTTTTTTCTTTTGAGGGGTGGTAATACTAGGCTTTTGAACTCAGGACCTCACTCTTGCTAGGAAGGCAGTCTACCCCTGGAGTTTCATCCCTCTGTCCCCCCCACCCCCACCAGCCCTGCTTTAGTTTCTTCTTCAAGTAGGGCCTCCTACTTTTCACATGTGCTGGCCTCCTATCATGATCCTCCTACCTCCAGCTTCCCAGGCACTGGAATGACAAGGCGTGAGCCACAGCTCCCACCAGCCTCAGACCACGTCGTTCAGCACACATAGATCAATTTTCTTCATTTACTTCCATGGAGCCTTCTGCTGGAGGAGGTAGGTAGGACAGGAAACACCGTCTCCAGGCCACACTGTAACATGGCATTATTTGGAAATGCTTCAGCAGAGCTCCCTCCCCCCCTCCATGCCATTCACAGGTCAGCCTTCATCACGCTTAGTGCCATAAGGTTTCGGTGATTCTTAGCATTTGATGTGCAAGCAGTGCGCGTCAGGTTGGTCTTTCCTTTTTCTTTCTTTCTCGGTTGTATTTAGAAAAGAGGGGGGAGAAGAACCAGCCACCGTGTGTGAATCCCCTGGGGAGACGGTATCTGTCAGTCACAGCCTCCTTGGATCTGGTGGAAGTGCTGTAAATATTTGTCTGCACACAAAGTACACTCAGGTTCTGTTGATGATGTCGTTTGTTACCGCTCATCTCCTCGGGGACTCTGAGCAACTCTGGGGGAGGGTGAGAAATTGAGCGAGGGCTGTAATTTGCAGCCTGGAATAGAAGCAAGCAATTTTAGGCAATTTAAGGAATACTATTAAGGGCAATCTGTTGGCCTCGTGCTTAAAACAACACCCCCGTTCAGAATGTTCGTGGTAACACTGGGGGGAGGGGCTTGATGGGGGTGTCTAGATTTGCGTGGCCTCCTGCACCCCCAAAGCCATCATAGCGGCTCCCTCCTTCCCCACTCTGAACTCCACCCTCCAGCCTTTAAACTGGAGACATGAATAATTTCCTGTCTCGGGCGGCATGTAGTACAAATCCTAGAGATGAGTTGTGCAGCTAAAGCAAGACCCCTGGGGTTGCCAGACCCCACTCAAAGTCTTGTCGGAAAAGAAGGAAGTAGGGGAGCTGGCCAAAGAGTCTCCCACATGGCAGCCTGGAAACCATTCTGTCACGCTCTTGTCGTTTTGAGGGCTTCTTTTCGTGCAGTTGTCTGGGCCTAGAGAGCAGATGACTATCGGGCCACAGGTTCCTCCCCACAGGCTGTCTGAAAGTTAGGGGGACAGACCCTGGGGCTACCAGGTGAGAGAGGATGGTCCCATGGGTAAGAAGTCAGGATCTGTTCCTGGACAGTGCAAAGGGTCTCCACTGAGTCTCTCTTCTCTAGTCTGAGTCATGAGGAATCTAGATTTCCTAAGGAAGGACTAGGGGCCCAGGAGAAGGGTAGCTGTTTTGAACCCAATCCATGGTAAGAAGCGCTTTTTCCCCACCACTGTCAAATACAGGGAGCCAGCCCTCTGCATCTGCAGATTGTGAGTTTGAGAATTCAACCAACTGCGGATAGCAGGAGACTAGGGAGACATAACTGTAGCCATCCTGGCTGCCAGACTTGTTTCCTCCTTTTCCAAACAATACGGTACAACCAGTTACACCTGTGAGCTATCGTGAGTAATCTTGAGTGTTTTACAGTCCAGGGCATGGGAGCCTGTGCGTAGGTTACATGTAAATATGACCCTCTTTGTATAATGGACTTAAGCAGCCAGAGACTTGAAATCTTCAGAGGTCCTGGAACCCATCCCCAGGGGCTAGGGACGACTGTCCGCAGATGGGAAGCATTCTGTCTACAGTGAGCACCTGAGATCTCTAACTTGTCTTATTTTGATTGTAAACGTTTGTGGGTTTTGGTTTTGGTTTTTGCTAGCCTTGACCCACTATAGCAGTTTCTCTGCTTATTCAGAGATGTAGACCTGATGTTTATAAACATTGCAGTAGGGTATTCGATGCCTACATCTTTAGCATAGTTCCAGGAATGTTACTGTCCTAGGTGAATTCTATGTTTCATTGAGTTTTAAACAAACAAAAAGCCCCCTAGCTATCCTTCAAACATACCAGAGACTCTCCTACCCCAGGACCTTTGTACTTGCTGTTCACCTTCCACATACCTGAGGGTCTTTGTTAAGTTCTTATCAGGCATCAACTTCTCTGTGAGACACCCCCCCCTTTCACTCCCTGTACCCCGTGTGAAGGTACAGCCCATCCCTTACTTACCATGATCTGGGAATTTTGCTGGTGTTTTTGTTTGTTTGCCATAGCACTTTAAAACAACGGTCTTTAATATGGCTGTGTTGATTATCCATCTCCTGCCTATGGATAAGTGCTGGGAAGGCAGGGATTTTTGGTTTTGCATATCGTGTGTCCCAGTCACTAGGAGAAGTGCTTGCTACGTGGTTGATACTAAAGGAGTTGCTGAATAACTTCAAAATGACAGCCTCTTCTTGCTGTGATTTTTTTCTTGAGGAATTTGGAAAGGGGAGAGAGAGAGTGGGAGAGAGAAGGAAGGGCGGAGGCCTGTCTTGGATTAGAGCACAAATGAGAGAATGAGGAGCATACAGTGACAATATTCCAGGAGTCAAAGGAGTCAGGGTGACATAATTACAACTTGTGCCCACCAGCCCTCCGCCCACCCTGGAGGTGGACAGGACACATTCCCTTCCTGCACCAAGGTCCCAAGCCCCAGCCTAGGACTCCATAGTGGGCCCTTCAGCCTCTGAGCCACAGCCCCAGGCTGCAGAGCTGTTACAGGGATCCCCAGGAAAATGCTTCATCCACCCTCGCTGCCGCCGCTTGTTGCTTAGGACTGATAAGTCTGTTGCACCATGGGAGAATTTATAAATCCTTCCCGGCTGTGCGTGAGGCAGATAAGCAGCACGCTGACCAAAATAAAAGCATCTTTCCCCATCCCCATTTCCTGCCTGAGACAGAGGACAAACCTGAACCTGCATGGGCGAGAGAACATAAATACCAGCACGCCCATGTATGGGAGCGACTGCACACCACCATCCCCACCCACCCTGTGGGCCTGTGTGCAGGCCAGGTGTGGGGACTTGTCCCGCAGAAGGAGGAGGGCTACATGATGCCCACCTGCAGAAAGCCAGAATTTCTCAGTCTGTGCAGATAAGGCCTCTGGGAATCAGATTTGCATTCAGAGATGCCAGTTGGGCCAAATCTTCTTCCTTGAAATATTTAATGATAAGATACATGAATGCATATCCCAGTAGTCATTTTATTCTTCTTAGCCCATATTTAGGCTTACAGAAAAAAAATTAATTCTTCTTTTAATTAGTTTCTTAGAGGTCAGGTTTCCATACTACATGCACACACATTTACCCAACTCCCTTAGACTGGTTTTATTGACTCATTTTTCAAGGCAGGGACTCTGTCTGTCAAAGAGAATGCCTTTGAATGAAATTAATGCTGATTTTCTTTATAATCCTAATTGACCATTTTATACTGGTTTTCCGTTTTAAAATGTATTCATGACCTGCTCAAAGTCTTAGGGTGACTTAGTGAGAACCAAAGCAGGAAGCCAGATCCTTCACCTCCCAGGGCACAGCACAGGCTCCCATCTCTTCCATTTCTCTGTCTTCTAGGAGAGAGGGAAAGACTGGTATTTTCCAAGAGCTTTTCTGGGTGTCCTGAATTGTGTGCATCTGTCCCATCAACCTTGACAATCAGGCAGTATTCTCTCTACTTTCTCATTGCAGAAATGGATATTTGCACCAGCTCCATAGTAAGAAGAAATGAGACCTTGGTTTCCAAGTTCCTACAAACAGGCTGAGCAGTAGAGTCAGTGCTACAAATGGCAGACAGGCCACCAATATTTAGATGCATTTATAAGACTAAAGTCCTTTTCTGTGTGGAGTCTGGATTCTATTGGTTCATCCTGGGGTGGATGGATGGATGGATGGATGGACGGATGGATAAGTGGACAGGTGGATGGAGTCATAACATTCTCAGAGGCTGACTCCATTTCTCTTCCAGGAATTACCATCCTTCCTCTCACTGCAGGGCTAAAACAGATACCTGGGTGGACATGTCTAACCTGGCTTCAGAGCTTTTTGCCAGTAAATTTAGCGACGGTGGCAGTGCATATCCTGACTTGTACAATGGTGAAGGAGAGTGTAAGTTCTTGGAGGACACAGCCCAGGCCTTCAGTGGCCCCATGCGTCCCACTGTACTTACTGCTACCTGGATGCTCATTAAATGTTTAAATGAATGAAACGTGTCAGTTCACCTGAGGCTGTCTGAGAATAAGTTAACACCTATCAAGAGTTCTACAGTGTGCAGACTTCAAAATAGCCAGAAATAATCACCCCTGGAGAGATCTCTGTAAATCCGCAATGAAAGAGCTAAAAGAAAACTATAAATCATTCCATTATAGTTTCATACGTTTACAAGTAAGTGGTTTTAGAAGTGAGATTGGTGTCTAAGCTGTATTTAGTCTTGGTGTGCTAAGCAAATTTGAAGCAAATATAAATCCTGGCATGGTATTTTTAAGCCTTGGGCGGGGGAGGGGGAAGCAAGATGCTGGAGAAAGGAGGGTTGCATCAGAGCTATTTTGGAAAATTTAATCTCCATTTTTAGAAAGATACATTTTTGAGGAATCGGAATTATCAATCAGTTCCCCCCAGCAGGCAGGATTCTTCATCCAGGGAGAAGTGACAGCAGGTCTGAGTTTCCTCAAGTGTCTTCACATGACATTATTAAAATAGGTTTTGTCTCCATTCATCATGTGTAACAAGAAACACTTTCTTGGCACACCTCCCTGTCCTTTGTTCCTTATTATTTACAGCTTGCAGTGGACTTGTTGAGTGCAAAGCCAGAACCCAGGCAGAATGTTAATGCAGAGAGATGACATGTGAGTCAGTGCCATCCTGGGCCATGATGGTGGGGAGGCCCTGCTCCTGCATTAGCTTCGCTTCGCATGATCTGATTGCATGAAGAATGAAGCAACGACTTCTCTTCAAGAATGAGCTGTGAGTCTCTCAAAAAGGAGACAACCAATGGCCCTTACGTCTATAGTTACCCACCCGAGACTGGCTGGATTAGCCAGGGCCCTGAGCTTAGCTCATGGTGGGCCCAATGAATGCTGATTTGCAATGGAAATCCACACATTGGCTTGGAGTCTTTTAAGTTTGAAAGTGCACGGGCTATCTTTGCAGCATTTCCCTCTCCCCTTCTCATGACAAGTCTTCCTTTCTGGAATATTTCAAATGCAAGGGTTATCCTTCCACCTGGATCCTATCCGTAGAGGCTCAGCTGTTAGGATGTTCAGCAGGACTAATACCCACCCCAGGGGCCCTTGCTGCTTCTTCCTCTCCAGGTGGTTTAAACAAAGATCTGCTCACAGGCGCTCCTGTGTGTGTCTGCAGGCTTGTCTGACAGGGTGAAACTCCAGCAGTGAAATCCAGGGACAGGGAAAGTAATGCAGATGCATTAGGCAGGAAGCCAATACAGATCAGGAAAAGGTCTGGAATTATGGAAGGTTGAAGATAAGCAGTTTTGGTTGCTTTCCAACACGGGTAGTTGCCTGCTTTAATGTCTGGATAAGAACTTGCTTGTAATTGGTAGATGGATTGCTTGGATGTAAATGGAGCCTGAAAAGAATCTTATTTCCTTCCAGCAATTAAACATCCCCCTGCTTTCTCCACTCTGGCTGTTCAGCAGACACTAGTGCATAGCACAAAGACAATTCATAGTCCAGCCTGGCTTGAATCAGTTCATGGGGTCGCCACTGAAGAAGCTGGCATCACTTCCCTACAGATGATACATGACGAGGTATAATCAATACCCAGGTGGACCAAAAGACTTGAGAGGATGCTCCCAGCCAGAGTGGAAGTCCTTTTAAATATCATCCCCCACCTCCCGTGACTTCTTTTCCCACCATGGCCTCATATACTTGATAATTTATTTGAGTATTGATTACAGTTTACCATAGAGAGATGTGTGTGAAATGATTCATTAAAGTTCAGGTAGATATATTTTGCCTTCACAAAGAAGAAAGAAAACCCTTAAATTAGGATATGGATGGTGGGGGGCTTATATATGTAATATAAATCTATCATTTATCTCCCTATCTATCATCATCATCATCTATCTATACAGGGGTATTATCCCCACCCCCAGTCGGATAAAGCTGGTTTATAAGTCCACCTGGATTTTGCATTCCTTTTCTGCTTATCAGGAGCACTGACGGACTTCACTTTTCACTCCTCGGATCCCTGTCCTGACTGACTGGATTACGAAATAGACACCTAGAGCTTCCAGGGGGAGCAGAGACAGTCAATGACATGGCCGAATGAAGACATCACTCTAGCCTGCTGCCACTGAACTGAGCAATCCTCCCGGTTACAAGGGAGCCAACATCAGGGCTGAGCCTGTGGATCTCAGCCACACAGGCTCTATCCCCTGGCCACCCAGATAAGATTCTGAGGCCATCAAAATGGCAAAGATGCCTCTCATGATGCACAGGAGCCTTGGGGTCAGTTTGTCCTTACCAAAAACCTACCGCCAACGCCACTACAACTGTGAAACCTCTTTGGATCGCCCACATATTGCTTTATTTAAAAAAAAAAGTGACAGTCAGCTGGTTATGAAAAGTATCGATAAGCTCACCACTCACATGAAATTATTCACCTGCCCCAACACACATACACACACCTTGCCTAGGGCCTCAAATTGCTCCTCGTTTCCAGAGACAGATGGCCCCCTTCAAAAATGTTTGCTTGAATGGGGTCAGAAAGCTGGAGATGTTAGCTCTAAAGTACAGACTTGCCAAGGAAGGAAAAGCTGAGATTGGGAGTGATCTGGGGCAAGAGGCAGTGGCTAAGCCAGTCTGTAACCATCTGTCCATCTGCTCTTCATCCATAACAGTGGATCTCTGTCCTGCCAGTGGACTTCAGCACATGGAGTGTCTATACAGCTTGACTCTTCCTAGAGTCTAGTGGTTTAAAGCTAACAGCACTGACTCACTTAGCTTCTTAGGCCTTCTGTTTGGAACAGATATAGATACTTGGCAAGAGCAGCCAGCCAGACTCATCTTCTCTGTCCTAGATCTGAATGTTAGATTAGAAAATTTAGTGTTTACAAATGTGTTTCACCTTGAATTAGCCACAATTCAATTGTTGCTGTTGGTGGAAGGGAACATCTTTTTAAATCTCTTATACAACTGACTTGCTTTTCCCCAAACACAGTGAAATCTTGTTTCTATTATTAAAGCACACACTGTAATTACAGAATGTTCATAAAATATAGAAGGGAAAAGACATCTATGTTTTCTGCTTCTAGAAGTTAAGCATTATTTCCTTCCATACTCCTTTTAATGAATAGGGACAAGGTGGTGTGTGTGTGTGTGCGCGCGCGCATGCGCGCGTGTGTGCACACACACTTACAGTTGAGGTACTTATTGTTATACATTCTGATTTCCCTTCACTTATGTTAAATTTTTCCATGTTGTTATAAACTTTTTTTTTGCCAGTCCTGGGACTTGAACTCAGGGCCTGGGCACTATCCCTCAGCCTCTTTGTGCTCAAGCCTAGAGCTCTACCACTTGAGCTACAGCACTACTTCTAGGTTTTTCTGAATAGTTTATTGGAGATAAGAGTTTCAGAGACTTTTCTTCCCAGGGCTGACTCCGAACAGTGATCCTTACTTAGATCGCAGCCTCCTGAGTAGCTGGGATTACAGTAGGTATAAGCCACCAATGCCCAGCTATAGGCATTCTTCACATACGTTCTTTGAAAGTGAGATCACTTAGCCACTTGCTTTGTTGGTGAACACTGAGGTTTTGCCAGTGAGTTGTTATTAGCAAAGTTATAATGATCCTTTACGCTCTCTTGTTTCATATTTTGGATTACTTTCTTAGGTCAGATTTCTAGAGAATTTATACCAGCTACGAACACACTTTTAGGGCCTATTGCCCTAAAAGTATTAGATTGTTTTCTGAATGGACTGTATGTCATTATATCCCCATAGCTTTGCCAACATAGTATTGTCATTGAAAAAAAAATCTTGCCTGTCAATGGTGGCTCATGCCTGAAATCCTTGCTACTCAAGAGGCTGAGATCTGAGGATCAGGTTCAAAACCAGCCTGGGCAGGAAAGTCCATGAGACTCTTATCTCCAATAAACCACCAGAAAACTGGCAATGGGGGCTGTGCCACTCAAAGTGGTAGAGCACTAGCCTTGAGCAAAAGAGCTCAGGGACAGTGCCCAGGCCCTGAGTTCAAGCTCCACGAGTGACCCCCCCAAAAAAAATCCTTTTTGTCTTAGGTAATAAATGGTGTCTAATTGTTTTAACACTGTACCTTCCTTTCAAGTGTGACTGAGGTTAAATTTAGGAAGACTCTGGAAATTCTAGGAAAACGTTCTTGGAAAAAGGAAGTCATTTATACATTCTACTTTTACAAAACTTTTCTCTATTATTTTTTTCCCGAATTTAAGTCATCTTGCATGAAGAAATAAATAACCAAACTATAAGAGCAGGGATATCATGCTTCTAAGATTCTGCTTACTACCCCTATTCTTCAGGAAGTAAATGATTTGAACTATATTTTAATTTTTCTGACATAATTTACAATAGTCATTGAGTCCCTACTATTTATTGTCTTTAAATTTTATTTTCCTTCTCTCCTTCTTCCCTCCCTTTCTCTCCTCTCTCTCTCCTTCCTTCCCTTTTTCCTTCCTTCTTTCCTTCCTTTCTTCTCACGTTCCTCTTCAATATCTCTTCCCTTCCTCCCTCCTCTCTGTGTCCTGTGATGGCTTAGGTGAAGGTCTGACAGAGAAATTAACTGGGTAATCCATGTGCAGCTGCCCCCCCCATTCCTGCTTCTCTTCCCCTTGTACATGATTTATAGTTGTTTGGCAGAAGGTCAAAATCTGATTCCACGTAGTGGGGGTGGAGGGAAAAAATTTGATTTCTTTGACACAGTTCATTAAAAATTCATACATATGGATCTGAAAATGAAACATTTCTTCACATCAACATGAGTTACAGTGGGTGCCTAGAGCAAGGCTTGAGAACTGGAGCACAACATTGTCACCAAATAATCACATCCACAGCACTATGCCTCTTGATGAGACAAGAAAGGGAAAATGGTGATCTGGACTCCAGAGGGTGGAAATGAAATTTCTCTCTTTTGCCTGGGGTTTTTCCTTAAGAATAGAAGCTGCCTTATTAGAAAATTTTTCTTTCTTAAAGAGCCCATTTTATTCATTTCTTCATTTGTTTGACAAATGTATTATTTGGTCTGTACTATTGGTGAGGTGCACGTTCATTAGTAAGAGATGCCATGTCAGAACTCCACTCTTTCTATATTCTTTCTTAGCTCCTCCTTCCTTGACCCTTCCCTTTAGAGCCAGCTGACTTTTACAGTGTCTAGACTCTTAACTTTTTATTGTAGACACTATAAATGATTGGAAATATGATCTTTGGGGCCAGTTCTTCCCAAACAGTAATGTACACATAAGTTGTCCTGAGTCTGTTAAAATGAAGAATCTGAATCTATAGGATCAGACATCTTTACCTAACTCCCAGGAAATATCACAGCTGTGACACTATGCCTCTACTGGGTTGAATAGTCTCTCCAAACTCTGTATCCATCCAGTACTTGTGAATATGACCTTATTTGAAAATAGCGTCTTGGAGCGGGGAGGGGGAGTTGAATATAAGTCACTGTTATCCAGGGAACTAATAGGGTCAGAGATAGATAGATAGATAGATAGATAGATAGATAGATAGATAGATAGATAGATAGATAGAGATATTCTAGAATTTATTCAAGTCCAAAATCTTTGAAAAGTGCAACATACTAAGACTCAGGGAAGAGATTGCAGTGACTCAGTCTTCTGGTTAGTCATATCTAAAGAAATAACCTTCACGGCAATAGTTTGACCAGAAGCAAAGTACCATCACCTTGCCCCAAAATGACACATAAAATTAACTGTCACGGTGATGCTGTCTTGTGTTTAGGTAGGCCCTTATCCGATATGACTTGTGTCCTTATAAGAAAGAAATTTACAAAGATATGGACACTCAGTACCACACAAATATGAAAACAGGTTGATATATTTATAAGCTAAAGATTGCCAGCAACCCACAGGAGTAGAAACAGGCAAGAAAGACTTTTCCTGCTAATACCATGAATTTAGACTTCCAGCTTCCAGTAGTGAAAGGATACTTTGCTGTGGTTCAGATGGTGTGCCCCATTAGTGGCACCTAGAAACTCAACAAAGCATCCCAAGGAGTAATAGGCTAATGATAAGATTAAGAGCATCATCTTGAAGCCTCATGCTGGCCTTTCCTGGTAATCCAGTGCTCTGAAAGATGAACCTAGAGTCAGGAATGTAAATCAGCTAAGTTTCATCGTAGAAAAGCAGGCATGTCTGAACCACTGCGCTGGGATTGTAGTGGTCCAGCCTCCAACCTGCTCTAGGTTTTCAAGTTGGCCAAAGAAGACTCATCTGTCTTTTCCTCTTGTATGTATGCCCTACCTTCAGGTTGCGGGGCAGCCCAGTGATAGATGGGGAAAAGTTAGATTGGCTTTTCTTTGAACAAACTAATCTAATTAAAATGTACTCTCACTGTGAGTGTCATTTGCCATAAGTAATGCATATTTCATTAACATTTGCTTTTAAAACCAACAAGATCATAAAGTTCAGATTGCTTTAGCCTAAGCGCTGTCTACATTTACTATGCATAATATTCCAGCATAGCGAGGAGCTTGAGCAGGCAATTTTTGGAGCCTTGCTGATGCTTGTTCTTGGCAGGAGGAGAATCAATGCTGGGTGAGGGTTAGACTAACAATGTGAACTGTCAAGAACTGCAGAAATAATTAAAGTTATGATAATAACAAAGCAACGTGGTTGTAGAGAAATTGATAGAGGATAGTATTCTGGTTCTCTCCCTACCACCACCATACACACACAACCTGCTTCCGGCACATTTGTTGGCATTTTCAGGAGATAGAATCAGGAGGTATTTTTCTGCTAGGCAATGTTTAAGTAAATGTCAGCTGTGATCAATAGGGTAGCCTCCACAGGAAAGCATTGTTGCAAATGTCACACACGGCAACAGTTGTGTGTGTGTATGTGTGTGAGACAGAGAGAAAGAGGGACAGAGAGAGAGAGAGAGAGAGAGCTAAACCTGGTGGCTTTGACTTTAACCAGAAGTATCAACTAACACTAGTAATGAGGAAATAAAATTGCCCTCTTTACATGGTAGTGAGGAAGAATCAATTCTTTCATATTCATCAAATTAAGAAGACTCGACTGCCTGGAAGTGGGCTTAGGGAAGAACTCAAGCTACATGAAAGAACAATTTCTTTGAGCTTTTGAGAGTTTTTGTTTGTTTGTGTTGTGGTACTGGGGTTTTAACTCAGGATCCTCTGCTTTCTAAGCAGGTCCTCTTACCACTTGAATCATGCCTCCATCCCTTTTTGTTTTCATTAATTTTATTATTTTTCAGATAGCGTCTTGCTTTTCCCCCAGGTTGGATGGAACACAATTTTCTTATTTTGCTTCTCATGTAAGCAGGAACTATGTGACTGTGCCCTGCTTTTTTGGGGGAGAGGGGGGTCTGGTCGTGGGGCCTGAACTCTGGGCCTGGGTGCTGTCCCTCAGCTCTTCAACTCAAGGCTAGCGCTCTACCACTTGAGTCACAGCGCCATTTCCAGCTTTTTTCTTTTTGCTTATATGGTGCTAAGGAATCGAACCCAGGGCCTCAGGCATGCAAGGCAAGCGCTCTACCACTGAGCGACCTTCCCAGCCCCTGTGCCCTGCTTTTTATTGCGACTTTTTGCTGAAATTGGCCTTGACCCTCAGTCCTTTCTATCTCTGCATCTGAGGTAGCTAGGAGTACAGATGTGAGCAAACTGTGCCTGTACCGCACAGCAATGAATAGGTCAGTGATGGACCACATACGCAAGGTGGACCCGGTAAGACTATAAAATTTCTGTCACCTAGTTATGTTGTAGCCATGGTAACATAGCACAACACATTACCTGTGTGTTTGTAGTAAAGCAGATGTAAACAAATCTACTGTGCTGCTAGTGACACAACAATGTGTATGTATATATGTGTGTGTGCGTATAATTATGTACAGTATATCACAAAGATAATATAAACAACTGGTGTGTGTGTGTGCTTACAATTTCCTCATCATTATTTTAGAGTGCACTAGTACTTTTTTTTTTTTTTGTCGGTCGTGGGGCTTGAACTCTGGGCCTGGGCCTTGTCCCTCAGCTCTTCAACTCAAGGTGAGCGCTCTACCACTTGAGCTACAGCACCACTTCCTAGTACTTATTTTTTAAAGTCTGCTGTAAAGCCAGTCACAAATGACTCACACCTATAATCCTAGCTACTCAGGAGATCATAGTTAGAATCCAGCACAGACAGAGAAGTTCACGAGACACTTTATCTACAGCTAACAAGCAAAAAGCCAGAAGTGGAGCTGTATCTCAAGTGAAGGAGGACCAGTCTTGAGTAAATAAGCCAAATGAAGTTTGAAGTCCAAAGCATTGGGATATCATTTTCTAAGCACCAATATTAGTTATGTTCTTTCTCTGTGTGTCTCTGTCTGTCTCTCTCTGTGTCTCTGTCTCCTCTCTCTCTCTGACTTGAACAGTAGTGAGTCAGGGAGGCAGGATATTCTACTGATAAGGAATCTCAAGGCACTCACTAAGCACAGATTCATAGGCTCTGTGCCTAGAGATTCTGAAATAAACCAAGAACAGATTGTGAAACATTCGAGTATTTTTAACTGGCAGCTCAGAAGTCTGCGGCTGCTCAGATATCTCTCTCTGAAACCCCTGATGCAGTAACATAGGGATCTGAGTTTGAATCTCCAAAATGGAATCCCCATACTTGTTCTTTTTTTGGCTACTGGGGGGATTCAATAAAAGGCATATGTAAGCCCAGTGCCTAGATTATAGTTCCTATGAACTGGAGTCTCCACCTCCAAGCACTTTATCCAGCTCTTCATCCTGCTTCCAAAGGACCTCCCTTTCCTAAACACATATCATTGCCTGGTCCAGCAGTAATGTATAGTCTCAACCACAGGAAGCCAGCCACTCTCTGCCAGCTGGATCTGTCTACCTCTTCCCTCGTTTCTGTTGCTTTGTAGTCCAGTAGATCGAATTTCAGAGGACATTGCTGCAGTGCTGATTGGCTTAGCTTCTCTGTTTGTGGTTTTCATGAACTCAACATCTACCAGCTGAGTATTTTCTCAGTATGTTCTAGATACAGACAACAGTGAACAGAATGAGCAGAAATCACTGTCTTCATGGCTTGCAATCTAGACAAACTATTCATCCTGGAGTAACGAGGAGATGGCTTAGGGAGCCTTGCAAGCGAAAGCAAAGTGAGGAGAGGAAGGTGGAGGGGCTGAGGAGAGACAAAGAAGGAAGGTACCAGGTGGTGAAGCTGCTGAGTAGAAGGCTCTGTTGGTTTCTGCTCTGGGGAATGTGGAGCCACGATGTAATGTCTCAGGTTTGTGCAAGTGCTTCTAGCTGCTGTGCTGAGAATAGACTGTAGGGGGCAGTAGAGGAAACAGGAAGCTCTGGTAATAAACCAGGCATGAAAGGCTGATTGTCAGGACCACAGTGGCAAGAGGAGGTGGGGAGAGAGTGGTCAATAGAGGCCATACTTTGGAAGTAGTCTCAACTGGAATTGCTTATGGGTTAGATGTAGAGTGAGAAGAGTCAAGCGTGCCACTGAGGTGTTTAGCTTGAAGAAACGGAAAGATGAAGGCCCAGATGGATGGGGACAGATCAGGAACTTAGCTGCAAGTACTTCCTCCTGAAATTCAGTGTGGCCTTGAGTAGCTCATCCCAAGACACTTAGGAAGCCCTCCGTCCCATTTGTATTTCAGTACTAATTTTTTTAAAGCAAAATCAGGGACCCCCTCCAATAATGACTCCCAATATAAAATATCTTAACTTGTGCAAGTTAAAACCTCTGGTTCATCTTAAAATAACTATCCAATTTAACTGTAAAAGTGGCATATACTTTTTTTTTCTTTAAAAAAACTCTACAAATTCTAGAAAAGGTGGGGGAAAAAAGAAGTCTTCTTTGCTCTCTGGCTCCCCTGGGGTAATTATTGTTAAAATTGCTTTTTTGGTTTTGGCAGCTAACATTTTTCCATTGTTCCTGTGTTCTACCTTGGGAGCTAATACAAGCTGGATAGGCACCTCACACTAGTCCTCTTTTGAACCTCTGAAATGGAGGAAGCTTAACTTTACCACAATGTGCTCAGATAAGCAAACAGCCAAGGGAAGCGCCTCCCTAGTATTCTCCACTAGTGAGGGTAGATGCTGCAGCGTAGATGCTCAGATGCCAGGTCCTCTGCTCTGGATGGCTGGAAGGGGGTCAGTGGCCTAGACTTTCAGGAAGGACTTTAAACAGTTCTTGCCATTCCATTTCTAGGGTTGGACAGGAACTCTTTCATGGAAACCTTCCCCAAAGTCAATGGGAACAGACTAATTAAATGTGGCCGCTTCAAATACACTGCCGTATTTCTAATTACAATTTTCCTTCTCTCCTGAGAAGACAGCCCAACATTGTTTTGAAAAGTTGCTCAATTATTAATGGTTGGATAATACTTTGAAAATGCAAAGTGTCATTAAATTGTTAATAAGAAGCCCCTGAGGGGAGATAGGACTCAGTTGTCATTGTATCTCTCTCTCCTTCTCCATCTCTTGCACACACACATCCTTAGCTGAGAGAATGACCCAAAGCATCAGAACTTAAATGTCAGATGGGCCGATCTTAGCTGCTAGGAAACATCTCTTGTTGTGCGTTCCTCCCTGACTTTGGCCTTGACATTAATCTGCGCAGGCGCATGACAAAATAGAGAAGTGGAAATCACTGAAGGAAGGAAGAGAATTGATCAGCTTTAAACAAGAGGTTGTTACATACCCTTGTTGCTTGGAAATGTCCCTTGGGAGGGAGTTGGGTTTGGGGTGTGAGAGTTCCTTGCAATCTAGTCCTCTCCAGATAGAATTCATGAGGTTTAAAACTACATGATGCTGTCCACCAAGAGTTACAAAGGTTTGTGAGTTCAGAGCTGGAGCACATAAACACAAAGACACACACTCAAGCACTCACACAAGTACAGCTGAAGATAACGGAGGCCAAGGAGGTAGAGAAATGTCCATAGATATACAATGAGCCAAGTACTAGTGGCTCACACCTATAATCCTAGCTACTCAGGAGGCTGAGATCTAAGGATCATGGTTAAGCTAAACTGGGCAGAAAAGTCCATGATATGTTTATCTCCTTTTTAGGCACTAAAAAGCCAGATGTGGAGATGTGGCTCAAGTGATAGAGTGTCAACCTTGAGGGAAAAAAAAAAAGCTAAAGTATAACACCCAGGCCCTGAGTTCAGTTCTCTTTCACCCCTCCTATCTGTCCCTCTCTCATTCACACTCACCCCCCTCTGTTCTCCTTCAAGAAGACAGGAAGTTTCCATTTAGTCCCTTATTAGTGCATCTACAGCCCTGGGATAGTTGCTTCATTTGGCCTCAGAAGATCTATAAACCCTTTCTTCACTCATTCCCCTGGAGTGGGACTGTGACCACTGCCACTGTCACTGCCAACCGCCCTCAGTTCCTTGCTCTTGCTGACAGTGTATGACCTCCTTCTGTAAGAATGGCACAATGACAAGTCACAAAGTCATGGTTTGTATCTTTGGGAAGGCATTCCTAGAATGCCCCAGGGTTGTTGTGATGACAGTTTTTAGCTTTGGTTTGACACAAGTGAAACCTGATAGAAGCAAAGAAGGAACTTGGCTAAGACAGTTGTCAAGAAATTGCCATCCTTGAACAAGCACAAGGAATTTGGAGGGATAAGAAAATAAGAGGGTTTGGAAGAGTTGGGATAGGACTTGAGAAATGGGGTTCCATGTATTAATCATGATTTCCAGGTTTTGAACTTTCAAGTGGGCCAGGTGCTGGGCTGAGCACTTGATACAGGGCATAGGGCACACAAAGAGGGTACAAGATTCACGTAGACACCTCAGGGATTCTTAGTGAAATTTTGAGAAAGTTTCTGCACAAGCAGTTGTACTTTTACCAAAAAAAAAAAAATAACCAAGTTAAGCAAAAGTAGTAAATTTATGCCCATTTCAAGCAAAGCTAGGGGATATTTTCTTGCTTTGCAAAAGATCAATTGCTTTGGAAACCTTCAAAACATAATTTGATCTTTCCTATCTAAACCCCTATTGGATTAAAGTAAAATATATTGACCATAATATGTGGGAAAATGTTGTTCCTTCAGCCCAGCTGCTCTGGGTGAGAAGGGTCCAGGCATTGAGAGTTGGAAAACATAATCTGGTTTGCACAAAGGAAAGCTTCAACTTCTGTAATTTGCCCCTGATTCTTGACTATCCTAATAATTCTTACATGTGGATGATTATGCTAATGTTATCTATTCCTGGAACCATACCTTGTCTGAAGGAATCAAACTGAAAAGGTTTGGTGCCCTGGGATCCATATTTTAATAAGCACCAAAGGTGACTCTGGTATTCACCATCATTTGAATTACATGACTCTTCATTCGGTGTTGGTTAACCTCATGCCCATCTTTTCCATCTTTCCGTGTCTCTCCCTGCTACCTTCTAAATAATTCCTCCTGAGCTATCTTACAGTTCATTTCCTCTCTTCCCATCTGTGTCTAATCTACTATTAAACTGGTCCATTGAGTTTTTTCATTTTAGTTTAAGTATTTTTCACTTCTACGTGTTCTGCTTGGTTCTTTTGTGAAAGTGTATCACATGGCTTTTTAATAGGCTACTATGCCCACAGTTGGATGTATTCAAGCTTTTATGTCTTAATATCATGAAAGTGTGTTTATGATTTGGACTGATAATTATGTCTGAAGTCTTTGTGTATCTGTTTCTGATGTCTCTGTCTCTTCTGTTCTACTACTGCTCCCTTGATGACCCAAATATTTTTGACAGTATCCCACTCATTGTCCTTGAGAAACAATTAGTGGGAATTTGTTAAGGATGTGATAATGATGTCTTTCTCCAAGGAAATTGAGGATGGCTTCTGTTAGGTACCTGGGAGAACCACCAGCTCTGTATTTCACATCAAGGACATAATTCTGATCCTTGATTTCAGTTCCTCTCAGTCTTTTGCAGTAAGTGATACTGGAGTTTGAACTTATGGCTTTGTGTTTGCTAGATCTACCACATGAACTATGCCCTAAGTCATTATTTGCTATTGTTATTTTTTGGATTGGATCTTACATTTTTGTCTGAGCTAGCCTCAGATTATGATCTACCTACCTTTGCCTCCCAAGGCGCTGGGATGACACATAGACACCACCATATCCAGCTTGTTTTTTTGAGAAGGGAATCACACTTTTTTCTTGGGCTGCCCTTGATCCATAAACTCCCTTATCTCTACCTCCTAAATAGCTAAGATTACAGGTGGGAGCCACCACATCCAGTTGTTCTTGTCAGCAAAATGGAAGACCAAGTTGGCCTAGCATTTGTTGCCCTTGAGAGAAAAGCATTGGTTTTCTAGGCATTTACCTTTTCCTTTTTAATCACTTCTTCAATGGCATTACTTTTCTAAGAAATATTTTACTCCAGAAAACTTATACTAAGCTATTTTCTTCTAGTAGATGAGTTGTTTTGCATACACAGTCCTCCGTATCACCAGAACTGCAAGTGTCAACCCTGAAGGAAGAGCATCATTTACCTGCCCACTGAAGCCCATAGGATTAGTGGGATTGAACAAAAGCTTTACTCCGCCATGCTGTTTGTGGCCTTTACCCAGATCCTATACCTGTGGGTCACTTGAGGAATCTCAAACAAGATGGCCCAAGTCTCAAAGCAAGAGCTAGTTTAATGCAACAAAATGATCAGGCAGTGCATTTCAAAGAAGCCAGAAGGGAAGCCATAAGGGTTGAGAGTCATTAGGTGTTGAGATTTCAGGTCATTAGGCCCCACAGATGTTCAGATGCACGTGGACTGTTCTTCCCTCTGAGGACCCTGTGTAGATACTTGTAGATGGTCCATTCAGTTTGATGAATGCAGCAGCACAAGGTGAAGTGTGTTTGCTACAGAGACTGATGAATGGGAGTTGGAAAGAGCACTCCAGTTTCTGTCATTGAAGAGTGGGTAGACAGCCTTTACTGTGCTCTGTTGCTCTCGTTTTCATTATTCCTTCAAATGGATTAATTGGCCTCTTGAGGCAAGCTTGCCTGGTTCTGAAGGATGCCTCTCTTTGCCATGGTAGTATGTGCCCTTCACTCTGCTCCTGAAAGTCACTCTGGAATACACATATTCCTCTCCACCTGTGAAGCCTGATTTATCAGCCAACTCCTCAGAGAAGAAACAAGATAAAAAAAAAAACTCTGGCTATAAAACACAGTTATGCATTATGCTCTGTTGGTTTTGTGTCTAGACAGAACTAAGGGACCCCTTTGTGACCTAGCTACACCTAGACATGACTGTATATTTACCTCTTTACATGAAAGATGGACTTGATGTTTTTATGGATTAGACAGAGGCCAAGAGTTTAGCTGGGAAAGAATAGGCAAGAAGTCAGGAGGTGACACTTTCACCCTGGTGTGCCTGTCTTTCCCGGAAGGGGAGGAATAAAACCTTAGAGACTGGAGCAGACTCAAGTCTAGTCCTTACACTCACTGTCTCTTGTTAATGCTTATAACTTTGGGCAAGTTCCTCATGCCTGTATGTCTGAATTCCCCATCAGTGAGGTAGAAATAATAGTAACACTGTCTTTTGAGTGGTGTTATGAAGATGAATCACATGAGGTAAAATGCTTGACATACAGTAAGTATTACTATGTACGGGCTGTCATGATGATTATACTAGCCCAGAGAGATTGTATGTAGATACTAACCATGCTTGGAAAATCGTCCCCTGTCCCAATGAGTCACAGCAGTTATAGGTCCCATATGGAAAGGGGAACTTGACACAGGTAAGAGGCTTGTTCCAGAGTTGCTCCATACACAAGTTCCTTTGAGCCTGTAGGTCTTTGAATGTATGGTCTAGGATTATCATGTTTATTGCAAAACAAAACAAAGCAAAAAACCATGAATCAAGAGAAATCCAGATTAGAAGTACACAGAATCAGGAAATCGGTAGGAAGTGCTAGCACCTGCTACCACCAGGTCCCGATCAGGATTAGAGAAATGCATGGAATATGAAGTTCATACCAGGCATCTACCCATGCATTTGACTATGGCTGCACAAGCTCCTCTCCTCCAGATCCATGCATCTGCATAAAGCTTGAAGATTCTGTCTCAGGTGAATTCTGCTTATAGGTTTCGGGAACATATGCATTTTTCAGAAATCATTGACCTATACGCTCACGATGTATGCATCTCTCGTTGTGGAAATTATAAGGCCATTTGTTTGTTTGGTTGGTTGGTGTTGGTCCTGAGGCTTCAATTCAGAGCCTGGGCACTGTCCTTTGTATTTTGTGTGTGTGCGTGTGTATGTGTGTGTGTGTGTGTGTGTGTGTGTTTTCACTTGAGCCACAGCTCTACTTCCAGCTTTTTGGAGGGTTAATTGGAGATAAGAATTTCACAGACTTTTCTTCTCTCAGATCTTTGCCTCCTGAGTAGCTAGGATTATAGGCGTGAGCCACCAATGCCCAATAGGGTTGTTTTGGTGCTGTTGCTTTTTTGTTGTTTTTTATTTGTTTGTTCCTCCTCCTCTTAGACTCTTAGTGAAGCTTGTATAGACATACAGGTAGTTGTCGTGGTGCAGAAGGTCTCCATTGGCAGTTACCAGCTGGAGAAAATATACACCTGTTCTCATATCTCAAGCACAGGTATGTGACCTGCTCACAATTCCTTCAAACTCATTAAGGCTCCTTCTTTGTCTCAATTCCACCATCTCACTTTCTCTGGCTTCACATTACATTTAACTGAAAAGTGGCTGGCTACTTCCCCAGATTCCATTTTCATGTTTACTCTTCAATGACAATTTAATGTTTTTGTTGTCGTTGGAACTACTCGAGTTTTGAACTTGTGGCTTTGTACTTGCTAGGCAGGCACTTTGCCTCTTGAACCACACTTCCAGCTGCCGTTTATGGTCTGTTTATTTTTCAAGACAAAGTCTTGCTCTTTGTCTGGGCTGCCTTATTTATATCATAGCTGGAAGGATAGATGCAACTCATCATGCCCAGCTGTTGGGAGGGGAGGTAGATTCTCACAAACTTTTTGTCTTTTTTTTCTTTGGTCCCAGATGGCCTGGAACCAGATCTTCCTTTTTCTTTTTGTTTCTAACTTCAAGACAGGCCCATAGCTCAATCTCCCCGACATTGCTGTAGGGTAACAGGTATGTTACCCCCCCACATACACACACCTGTTGCATGAGATGGGATCTTGCAAACTTTTCTGAGGCTAGCCTCAAACTGAGATCTTCCGTATCTCTACCATCTAAGTAGCTAAGATCATAGTCATGAGCTACCAGCCAGCTAATTTTTTAAAAAATCAGAAATAACATCAGACTGCTCAGGACCGTAATAAGTACAAAGGAGAAATCCTTTCCTACCCCCCCCCCACACACCTCAACAGAAATGACTATTGGAGTACAACCTGATCTGTTTTGTGTGTGTACATCTGTGAATCTACTAATACAAATATACAGCTATGAAAATAAACACATTGTTTTGCTGTAGGAGTGAGATCATACTGGTGGTTCCATACCTTGTTTTGCCAGTCTGTACCCAGACTGTACCCATCCTTTATGTCACTGCCTTGACATTACTACCCCACTCTTTCCCAGTTCTCTAAGCATGTCCATTGCTTGTATATATTTGGCCACTCTTCTTTCTTTCCTGTGTTTCTAACCTCGTCAAGATGATCATGTAGCTCAGATGAGAAACAGACTCATTGTGGAATGTGCTCCAAAAAGATGAAGAGTTACTTGTTGCAGCACTTCTCAGAATACTGCCTTGCATTCTGGCTATGTTTGCTTTGGGTGGCATGGAACCTGGCTGGTTCAGGCACCTGAGTATTGATGGAATAAAAGCCACTTTCCCAGTGGCTTTTACCTATAGTCACTGTGTGACTATAGGTAATTTCTTTGTACTGCCACCAGAGTGATTTCATATGATTCTTGGAGATAAGCCTCTCTTCAAAAGATCATCCCTAGCTAACTTGAGATTGGATTTGGGGGAATAAAAGTAATGTTTTTACACAATAGCAAAGCCTGTGTTTCTGTCAGACTTCATGCTTTTTTGAAGGGGTTTTACAGTCATTATCCTATTTGATCCTGCTAAGAACACTGAAAGTACATAGGTATGGTGGTAATTACCCCTAGGCTACAAAAGAACCAAGGATAACAAAAAGTAGAAATCAAGGCTGGAATAAGGCTTCATTTCCTATTCATGGCCCCATAGAAAAGCCTATCACACCCGGAAGCAAAGGTGGCAACAGTGCAGGACACACAGAATTCCACTGGTATCCAAGAACCCTGAATAAGTGAGGGGTAACAACAATATCATCGCCTACTTTCAAGGCTGCTAGTTCAACATGGCAACTTCAACCCATATCTTTACCTCTGTTTGCTACCAAAAAGCTACTAATTTTTTTTTTAAAGACTAAACCTATAAGGGCAATGGAGGAGGGGGAAAGAAAAGCACTAGCTCCATGGGACCTGAAGAACAAATGGCTGAATGACAACTGACTTTGTTGTCTTGAAAAAATAGAATCTTAAGCTGGAGTCAGGGGAAGCAAGAAGTAACCAGATTTGCTTCTGGAAAGCCTGGAATTGCAGCCTAGGATGACTCTGGGAGCAGAGATAAGGCTAAAAACAAGATGGGGCTAATATTTCATGAAGAAGCTACCACACTTTCGAATTCCCACCATCCTACACAGCTGGATGACAGCCAGGTGATGGCCCTGCCCACGCAGGCTGAAGACTAGAGTTTCTTCTCTGGTGAGGGCGGAGTAGAAGGTCTCTGGAAAACCCAGTGTCACACACAGCTGAGAATGGGATTTTTCTCTGGAAACAGCAATCTATCGTAAATTGATACAATGAAATTGAAACGACCAGCCTTTTCCCTTAAGCCAGTTCACACAACAGTTAGAAGAGGGTTTGTTTGTAAGAATCTTCTGTGGGAAAGTCACCAGTTTAGGAGATTGAATGTCTCTCTGGAAAAATGGCCTTACCAAACCATCTTGCAAGAAAGCCCATCATCAACAAGCCCTACACCAAGACTTTTTAGTGCTCCGGGATTAATAATGAGTAGTCCATAGCTGGACACCAGTGGCCATTGCCTGTAATCCTAGCTACTCAGGAGGTTGATCATGGTTTGAAGCCAGCCCGGGCAGGAAAGTCTATGAGACTCTTATCTCCAATTAAACACCAGAAAGGCCAGAAGAGGAGCTATAGCTCAAGTGGTAGAGCGCTAGCCCTGAGCACAAAAGCTCAGGGACAGTGCCAAGAACCTGAGTTCAAATTCCAGGACACACACACACACACACACACACACACACACACACACACACACACACACACAGAGTTATCCACCATAGATTACCAGAGTTGAAAGAAAAATTGAATCTGAAAGAACACACATGTACTCCAGCTCTCATTCCTTCCCTCCTTCTCTCCCTTCCCCCTCCTTTCTCACACACATACACATAAAACATAAAAACCTTGAGATAGTTCATTTAAAAAAAATCGGGTAGCTCCTTCCCTTTTTAAAAGAAATAAATATGAAATAATTTATAGAAATTTAACATTAAAAAGTTGGGCATTGAATTTCAGGTTATATCACAGAAAGTAGAACACAAAAGAATACAATGTAAGATCAAGAAAAACCAAGAACTTGGTTAGGAAATTTATATCCAAACAGTAGGAATTGTAGAAAGAAGATAGAAAATGGAGACCATAGAGCATATTGTCTCAGAACCAAAAGAACAATGGTTTTCAGATAGAAAAAAGTTCTCCTAGTGTCCTTCTCAGTGAATGACAGTAACCCCTGGAAACCACACCAAGAATATTATCGTGAAATCTCCTACACAGTCCTAGAAAAGGCATTAAAATTAAGGAAGTTAAAAAGAGGTCTTACAGAACGGTCCAGACATCAAAATGACATCAGATATGTTTTGACATATCTGTCGATGATAATTTGACGTGTCTGATAATTTTATAATGTCCAACAACACTGGACATAAGGAAACAATTCGGAAGCACTTAATTTCAACTTAAACCCTGTCATGAAGACATTTTCAGAAATAATTTAAGTTCCTTCTTGCACAGCCCTTTCAAAAAGGAGGTACTCTAACAAATATGCTCTACCAAAACCAAGGGAGTAAACCCAGAGAAAGAAAGACACAGGAGCCAGGTGCTGATGGCACACACCTGTAATCCTCACTATTCAGGAGGCTGAGACTTGAGGATCACAGTAAGCAGGACCATTAAGCAAAAAAGAAATAAAGAAATAGAGAAAGGAAGGGAAGGAGGGAGAAAGGAAGGGAGAGGCGAGAAATTGAGGGCCTGACCCTAATGGTGAAAGGGGACCTCTAGAGGCGGGGGGAAGGACATCACAGAGCATCCCCCCTTTTTTAAACCAGGCCTGGGAAGTGCTCCCCCACCATCCACACTAGAGAAAGTGAGAGGATAGGGAAAGAGTCCTATACCAAGAAATTAGTGGAATGTTTCCTAGATTAAACTACATCCAGAATTGATTCACAAAGCTGGCTGGAGAAGACTAAGTTTGGATTCATGAGAAATACATAGAATACTAAATTGGGTAGCTATATTAACTTCAGGAAAACAAAAAAGCTTTTTCAAGGAAAAAAAACTGGTTAAATCACAATATATTATGTGAGCCACATGTGAATAACACTTTCTTGATCAAGATAACAACAAATGGATATCTAAAATTGCTATCTTACTTTGGGGCTTGGAAGGGGGCCTTCAGGTGAGGATGGCCAAGAATGGTGATAAATGAAAACTAATCCTCATCCGCTGAAGTGGGAAGATAATTCCTAATACTGAGAAATCAAGAGCCCATACTCAAAGCTTGGTATTTTGAGATACGGAGTTAAACCATTAGAAAAATCTCCCCGAAATAGCAAGAAATGATTGCTTCTGGGAAGGGAAGGTCAAAGAATACTATTGCTTTTATCAGGCTTCGAACTGCACACATGCATGACTTGATTAGACAAAAGAAAGCAAAATCTCAAGAATGTGCTCATAGAATCCAACAGGCTTCAGTGTGATCAAAGCCCATTATATTTGTGTATGGGAATACATAATGAACCCACTAAATACTGTTTGAAAGTGGACGGGGTGAGGAGGAGGAGAAGAAAGAGTAATAAGGGAGTGAGTTTGATCAAAGTACCTTATATGCATGTATGGAAATATCACAATGGAACCTCATGACACAAGTAAACTTCCTCAAAAGAAAAAGCACTTACACTTAAAAAGTGAGCTGTCAGGGGGGGGGGAAAAACCTCTTTCAGGTATTTTTGGCCTGGCAACAGAAGACCTGGCATGCAGATACCTCTCTCTACTGGTCTCTTAGTCATCTTAACAATGCAGGCACAAATACAGGGGTGACATTTTAGAAGCCCCTGGCTTGACTCTCTTCCCTGCAGGATAACTGAGATCTGTGATTTGTTGAAAAATCCAATTTTGAGCATTTTTAGTCGGCCACAAAGCAGACCTGGTGGCAGAGGTGTCATCTAAATGGGTTTGGGTCACACGCAAAGCATTACAGTGGGTAATGCTATAATGCTGCCTTGCACTTCAAAGCAAAGCTACATGGTACATATGAGGTGTGGGGCAGGCATTGCTCTCCCTTCTTCTCTCCCAGGCTGCCCAGATTAGATCCAAAAGGTGGATGGCAGCACCTGCTTTTGCAAACCCCAGATGAGTTCCCTAAGCATCTTCCTAGTGCCCTGGGGCTGAATGGCAACAGCTCCTTTCTGATCTCAGCTTTTTACACCTGCTCATTAGTACAGCCGTCCAGACTGCTGTGGTGCCAAACTAAACTGAGTTCCAATCTTGGCTTTGCTACTTACCAGCTGGGTGTGACTTAGGCTAAATCCCTTCTCTTCCCTGAGCCTTCATTTCTACCTCTGTAAAATGGAATATCACTGTGCCCAGGGGACAGTTGTGAAGGTTCTGTGAATTGATGTGCGTCACTTAGCTCAGTACAAGGCACCTGCCAAGAGATCGATTCATTCAGATAACTATTCATTTCTTGCCCTCCCGTTTCCATAGCCTCTGCCCTAGTTCCTGCCTTCTTCCCTTTTCCCTGGCTACAGCTTAGCTGGCTACCCCAAGTCTACTTCTCTTTCTGCCAGAGCTCATCCTGCATTCTATGGCTGGGACAGTTTTTCACAAACACTGCTTTTATCACTTCCCAGCCCTGCTGTGTAGCCCTCTGTGGTTATAAGATCGAAACATTCCAGCCTGTTATTTACAGCATCAGGTTGCTGTTGCCTGCTTTTCCTCCTCTGTCCAAGCCTTCACTTCATTGCTCTCCCTGCTTTGTGGCTGCTGCCCATGTGTGTCACACACAGCCACTCACTGTCACTCACTGTCACGAGGCCCTCCCCAGCTTGCCTCTTAAAAGCAGGGCTTAGTTTAAGAATTGAGTTGAAATGAAGCCCACTTCCTTCAAAAAGCCTCCTGTGACACCTTCACCCTAATTACCCCCTTTCTGCCTTCTCTTGGTAGCATCTTGAGCTGCAGCCAGCCTTGTCTCATTCAGTTTCCCTGGCCATGGAAGCCACTGAATATAATAAGAAAGGATTTGAGGCTTTGGGGATGGCAGACCTGGATTCCACTCTTAGCTCAGTCACTTCCTCCCTATTACTTCCTATTCAGTGTTTTAACCTAGAAAGTAGAAATTTGTAAACTGAGAATAGTGCCTCTGAGAGATAACACATGAGATTATTGTGAACTAATTTATACAGATCACTCAGCATCACATCTGGCCTCTGATTACTTCCATATTAATTCTCCTCTCTGCTATTTCATATGTGAGCTGTTTAGTTACACTGTCACATTATAAAGTACAGGGCCTAGATGTTTTGTTTATGTAGCTTGCCACTCTGTGTCTGTCAGTGTACCAGTTCATTCTGTGGTAACAAATAGGCCCAAGTGTCAGCAGTTGAAAACATCAGAGATTTCTTTCATTGGTGGATAAATAGGACAAGCTCCTGTTGTCTTAGTGACCCATAGAACTGATCTACTTACATTTCACTGGCAGTCAAGTTGCATAGCCCAGCCTAATCATTAATTGCACAGGAAAATCTACTCCCATTGTTATCTAGAAGAGGAGAGGTTCAAGAACATTTGCAGACTGCCCTAATAACTACCAGGTGGCCTTATGTCTGGTGGTGCCCATTGAAAGCTGTCATCACAGCCAGGTATCTAGTTCTCTCCAGGACCTTGGAATTTGGGTGATTAGACACAGCCCTGTGCTATATGGGCCTATAGTTCCCTAACTACCATCTATAATCTTGGATGGAGAGCTAGCATGAACCCAGTTCAGACTCAGCCACACCTCTAAGCTTTAAGAGAGCTTTGACCTGTCTGAAAGTCTGACCCATGTTCAGGATGCTCACATTGCTTAAGCTTTGCCATCCTTAATGTCTTGATTATTTTTTAGTATCCAGCAGATAGACTACTGATCAAGATTTGCTGTTCGGTAAGCACTATTTGATTTATAGCAAATGATAACTGAGGCAGAATGGACCCTTCTCAGGAAAGTGGAGTGGGGTGGGAGACAGCCAATGATTAGGGCCAAGGATCAGTCCACATACCTCTGGGCTTTGTGTGTGTGTGTGTGTGTGTGTGTGTGTGTGTCAGTTGTGGGGCTTGAACTCTGCGCCTGGGTGCTGTCCCTGAGCTCTTCAGCTCAAGGAGAACACTCTGCCACTTGGTGACACAGCACCACTTCCAGTTTTCTGGTGGTTAATTGGAGATAGGAGTCTCATGGACTTTCCTGCCCAGGCTGGCTTTGAATACAGATCCTCAGATCTCAGTCTCCTGAATAGCTAGGATTATAGGTGTGAGCGCCCGGCTCCACGTGCACATTCTTAATGCACTCAGTGCTTCAGCCTTCCCTCCCTAAAGTGTGGGGCAAGAATGGTTTACTAATAGATACAAAGAGGAAATGAAGAGCTAGGCCACCTAAAACGTAGTATAAAGATGTCGCCCACAGCTATTCTCATCTATAGCAATAACTTACTAGCAACAATAGGATTCAGATTTAGGCTGTATGATGGCAAAAGTGGCAAGATGTTTATCCCACAAGAGAGGTTTTATATGTTTATCCCACAAGAGAGGTTTTATATATTTTTTCCTAAAAGGACCCTATTTAAAAGGGTTGTTTGTGTTGCACATTTGTCTGAAACTTGGTTTCCTGTGGACCTGGAGCGTACCGTGTCAGTGCTTCTCAATCACAGTCTCACCTGGGTCTAACTAATCCCCTGTTATTGGCCATTTCAATTGTTCCAACTGATCCTCTATTCTTGTCCCCTGAAGTCTCACCGACTAATCCCTTGTGAACACTCAAGGAGCTTTTTATTATTAAGGCTCAGAGGATGGAAGAATAACTGACTGAATCAGAGCTGAACATTTTTAAATGGGAGAAAATAGCCAATCATACTGAAAGCCAGACTACAAACAACCCCCTCCACCTGTCCATTAGACCAGTGCATAGGTGTATCTGTTCATGGCCAGATCTTGGGTCATTGTTCTTAAGGAAAAATACAAGTCCAGTTTTCTTTGTGGCTCTGCACCTCACTCACCCGGTGACACTTGACCATGCAGGGACATGAAGGCAGGGAACACAGGAGAGCCAGCAACTCACTCATGGTCTGTATCTCCTGGGGTTTGCTATCCATCAGGAAAGAAAAGGACGTGACCCCTCATACATACTGCCCAACAGTCAGTGACCCAGAGTGAAGGGCCACAGTCAGCCTATCTCAACCTTTTACCAAAATGTTCACATACACACACACTCCTTCCCAAGGTAGCGGGGGAAGGGCTGGGGGAACCAAGTATACTCAATCCAAAAAGCTAGCCTAATTAAATCCTGACAGATTGCTTCAGTAGTTAACATCTGCCTGGTAGCTGGGTCTGGTTCTAAGCTCTGGCAGGAATAGGATACATCTGGCTCCACTGAGTTATTTAATATCTTTGATACAAGCCAAGAATGGTAGAAACAGTAGAAAATCCTTCTCTTACTGGAAGAAACTAGAAAGTTGGAAAAAGTACATGTTTTTCATCCTTGATTTTAAAATGATGGGGGAGGAGTTCATCAACAACAAGTGAAGTCCCCTTTGGCCTTCCATTGACAGGGCAAGCTGTGTTTGGTGATTGCTGAGGTCTTTGAAATGTGGTGGCCGTTTAGCCGTATCAAATGCCTAATGAAGGAAGGTTTCATCTCATTGGTATTCAGTCTGGCAGTAGCATTGCATTCACTAATCCTGAAACAATAAGCTCCAAGGAGAGGCTTGCTTCCTTGGTTGGAAATGAATGGAACAGCCTAAATTATCCCAGTTTTATCTCCTGTTTTAACCTGGAATGATGCCAGCGTGTTGAGTTTCACCCCTAGGGAATTCATATCATGTGAAAAACTTAAATCAGGTCTGTCTGCCAGTACATGCAGTTTTAATCCGTTAAATATTCCTAGCTAACAATGCACACGGGGCCCTTTAGCTCCACAGACAGTCATGTTCTGCTAAGACCATGCAAATAGAACTGCTTCTGCCTGCTTATTTTTTTAGGGAGAATTGATCATTCCCATGCCTACATGGTTTTGCCCAAATCCCTGGTGCAATGCACGGCACTTGGCATGTCTTAACCTTAGCAAAAGTTCCTCCCTTCTCTAGGGCCTGGCTTTCTTACTTTGAGCTCAAGAAGATTTCAAATAAAGTATTGTCTTTCTCTTTGATTAGCTACTTAAGAGGAACCAGAACCCTTGGCTTTATCAAGTTGTAGGAACTTGAGCCGAGAGCCTGGGTAGAATGTCTAACGAGAATGGCATTGAGCCATCCCTACACCCTTGTGAATTCATGAAAACCTTGTATAGAGCTTTTATCTGTAGAGTGAAGCACTATTGTCTGCATAAGAACAGTTAACTTCCAGAAAACTCTCTAGGTTTTCATTTTGGTTTTGGTTTATTTTATTTCCAGAATTGAATCTTTTATTTCTTGGTTCATTCCTAGGGGAGTCATTTTTTTTCTTCCTCCAAACATGAAAATAACCTTTTTTAGAGTTATAAAAACAGAATGGATGGGAAATATTTTGACAAAATACTTGTCCAGGCATCCATGTGTGGCTAAAGGAAGTGCTGGATCAAAGCGTGGTGTGGCATGCTTGTGGGAGCATGGGCTCAAGCACTCCAGTGCCTGTGTTCTATCTTCCATTCTTAGTAGCTGGTGTGAGGTTGTGCAAGAGACATAGCCTTCCTTTGCCTTGGTTTCCCCTTTAGTAACATGAAGATGTCAACTACATTGACTTCCTCCTAGTACCCAAGAATTTTGCAAGTACTAGACCGCTGTTGCTATTGTTAATATCATTTTTGTCATCATCATCATGATCATTATGGAACAATCTTCCATAATGGAACACCATTGCTCTGTCCTGACAGAGGCAGACACTAAATAAAAGATTACGTTAGATCATAACAGGCTAAGATCAAAGAGAGAAAGCTGATTCCAGCTGAACACGAATAAAAGGAGTTGTTCTAATCAGGAATATTACAGAAAGCTCCCCTGTGGAGCTGGAGATTGGCCTGAGATGGAGGGAAGGAGGGGCATTCATTCATTATAAAGTAATTAATTCATAAAATATGCAACAATCACCTGCATGTTGCCATCCAGCGACAATCACTGATCTCATTCTAATATATAGCCTGCGGTTTTTTTATGAATAGAAATGCACTCACATGCACCCACTTATGTGTTTTCTCATCAACAAAAAAATGTTGTCCTGCCCTCATAAAATATGTACTCCTCACTAATGTATGCTTATGCTAAGCAGTATACTGCAGGCACCAATCTGTATCAGTAGTTGGGACTGACTTCTTGAGAGCCAAAATCAGCATGGGCCTTCAACTTCCTTTCATGTGTCCCTTCCTTTCTGTCTGATCACTACCCTGTTTCCCTCAAGGCAGGATGGTTCTGCTCCCAGATCTGGCCCTTCCTGATTCTCACCAGACACCAGGAAACTATGTCTTCATTTATCTGGCAAGGGTACTTTACAGGACCTGGTACCCTGCAGAGCAGTGCTCATTATCATGTTCTCTAGAAGCTCTGTGCCTGTGCCTTTAACACCTAATTTAGGTTTTGTGGCAGACAAATGGGAGCCTGTATTTATTCACTTGAGAGAAAAGAATTTTACACCAACACATCACCTTACTTGTTATGTTACTGAAAACCTGGACTTCCTGTTAAGAAATTTGCCCCTGGGGGAGGCAGTAAAGGTACCCAAACGTTAGGAGATTCTTGGAAGATGAGTTGTTTGTGAATTATTTGCCTGAAATTGCTAATAGCTCAAGATACAAAAGTCACCTTTAAAAGAGATATTTTTATGGATGCAAAAAAAAAATCAATGGCTTTGTGCTGGGTGAATTGGTTTCCACCTCTTTCTCCTCCTTAGCTACTCAATAATAGCTTGATTCATTCTTATGCTCTCTGGGATGATTGATGACATAACTGTACTCTCTCACCTCTCCTCTTCTCCCACCCCCACCCGTCTCAGAGAGGGCCCCTGTTAGCAGAAAGCTTTAGTTTCTAGTATACTTATATACCTTCTAGCTCATTCCAGCTGCTTAGCATATACCAAGCCTTCACCGGCTTCCTGTGTGTCCCATGGTATCTTCTCCATATTGCCCTGATTTCCACTTCTGTTTCCCTTCACAAAGCTTAACACTGGATCAGACCAGATGAGGACGGGACCCTATCTTTACTAAATACTAAACGCTAAGGGTTGTTTTTTTGTTTTTGTTTTTGATGGTTGTGGGGCTTGAGCTCAGGGCCTGGGTGCTATCCCCGAGCCTCTTTTTATTCAAGGCTAGCACTCCACCACTTGAGCCCAAAGAGCCACTTCGGGCTTCTTCTGAGTAGTTTATTGGAGATAAGAGTCTCATGGACAGTCTTGCCTGGGCTGGCTTCGAAGCATGATCCTCAAATCTCAGCCTTCTGAGTTTAGGATTACAGGCATGAGTCACCAATGCCAGCTTACACTGCATATCTTAAAACAACAAAATATATTTTCCACAGATCTGAAGGCTAGAAGTACAGGAGCAAAGGACCAGCCAGTTCTGATCCCAGTGAGGATCTTCCTGTCTGCTGGAGTGGTGTAGAGAGAGCAAGCTCTCTGGTGCTTCTCAGAACTAATCCACTGTGAGAGCCCTGCCCAAATAACCATGTGTAACCCTAATCCCCTCCCAAAGGCCCATCTTATATGCTATCATGGAGGATTATGGCTTAATAATGAGTTTGGGGAGGACTCATAACATGCAGTTTTCAGGGCTGAGGGTGAGGAAAGCAAGTTACCAAGAGACCTGGGCTATCAGACGATAAAATATGAATTGCCAAGATAGTAGAGTAATAGGGGATGATGGAAAGACAGCATGGTGTGGTAGAAAGAGAATGTTGGTGGCAAATGCCAACTCTGCCACTCAGTGACTGAGTGAATGTAAGGGACTTTCTTTTTTCTTTTCTTTATTTCTCAGTACTGTGATTTGAACTCAAGGCTTTGTATTCACCTCGCTTACTTGTTCATGACTGGCACCTTACTCTTTGAGCAACACTTAGCCTTGCTTTTTGCTGGTTAATTGGAAATGGAGTCTTCCAGACCTTTTTTTACCTGGGCTGGCTTTGAACCACAATCCTCAGGCGTGAGCCACCACCAGTGCTTAGCTGAAGGCGCTTTTTAAACTGTCCTTGCACTCACCTTTCCTTCTGTCAAAGTAGAGGGCTGCTACTCACCCCTAGACAGTTCCAGGGACTGTGCTCTATTCAGTCAGCAGAGACGCAACTGTGGACGGCCTGGTTGCTGGTTGTCTTGTTTTTTATGTGGCAGGCACTACGTCAGGTGCTGACATTCAATGGAACTCCTTCCTGTGCCTGCAACAGGGAACAGGATAGCACCATATTCCGGACAATGATGAATGCTATGTCACTGCTCCAGAGAAACAAAGTGGCTGGAAGAATTGAGGAAAAGCTAGCACCGGTGACTGTACTTCATATTGGGGTAGCAGAGGGGCAGCTATTTGGACTGGTTCCTGACTGAATGTTTGCATCCTCTCCGAGCTCAGGTGTTGAAGCTGCATTCCCCACTCTGCTCTCACTATCCTGTGATGGTATTTCATACGGGCCTTTGGGAGGTAGCCTGGGGTAGGGCGGTCATGAAAGCGGGACCTCCATGATGGGGTTAGTGCTCTCATAAGAAAAGATACCCAATACACATTTCCTTCTCCTGGTTCCACGCAGATTAATGGAGTCACCCCACATAAAAGACCTGTGGGAACTGAATACCAGACTGAGGAGTAAGAAATGCTTTCTATTGTTGTGCTGAGTGAGAAAGTAAAGCTTCTTTTATGTCAGGTGGCAACCAGGATAGTATAGACATATTTGAGGGTGGAAAAGGGGTGGGGGCAGAATGAATAGAAACTATATTATTGATTTTCTTTGGAGACTGGAAATGCAGTCACCATGTCATAAGGTCATAAGACAGCCACTAGAAAGTGCAAGAGCTTTTATTGTCAGGCCTGGTTACTGTCCCCTTGTCCTGGTAGCACTGTAGTCAGAGCAGAAGTAGACATGAGACGTCATGCATGGGAGCTGTCCTTCATAGATTACAGCCTGGCATGCACAACCCTGTATTCAAGCTAGGTGTTACCACATGGCTCTGAGAAATCAGACTTGCTAGAATGTCCAGCGGTAAGTATTTTTGTTGTTATTGTTATGGCGTTTTTATCCATATCTTTTAAAATAATTTTCAATTAAAAATTTGAAAGGACAGAATATAAAATTAACTAACCTGCAATTAATTTCAACAGTAATTATGTAAAAATTCTAGGCATGTGAAAGATGGGGAACATGGAATAATTAGTTGTGGGCTTTTTTACTACCATAATTACAGTGATGAATATGCATGAATCTGGTGGGAAAGGAACTCACAGCAAGCAGTTGTATGTAATTAAACTTTTAGCTGACTGTGTTGTGTAGTACTCTGCTCAAACTATTAGCAAAGTCTCCCCAAATAAACACCCCTCCCAGTTATGAAGTAGTCACCATTGCTATTTTTTTAGCGCCTCTCCTTTTTTTTTTTAATTAATGTGTATTGCTTATACAAGGGAGCTCATTGTGATATATCCATATATGCATATAATGTACTTTACTATATCACCCACTCTTACTCTGTCTCCTCTCTCCCCTACTAAAATCATCTGAAGCCAGATGCTGATGGCTCACCACCTATAATCCTAGCTACCAGGATGCTGAAATTTGAAGGTTCAAGACCAGCCCAGACAGGAAAGTCCATATGACTTTTATCTTCAATTCACCACCAGAAAGCTGGTAGTCAAGTGCAGACTTGAGCAAAAGAGCTAAGGGACAGTACCCAGACCCTGAATTTGAGCCCCAATATAGGTACAAACAAACACATTTTAATGGGTTTCATAATGCTGTTTTCATACGTGCATATAATGTATTTCAATCATATTCAACTTCCCCCATCACACTCTTCTCTTACCTTCTACATCCCACCCATTCCCCTCCTAAGTAGTTCCTCTTTTATGTTCATGTCATGTGTGTGTATGTGTGTGTGTGTGTGAACAACTGTATGTAGATAGTAAGTCTAGGTTATACATATGAGAGAAAATGTACAATATTTATCTTTCTATTCTGCTTACCAATATAACATCCAGTTCCATCCATTTTACTGCAAACAGCAAAAGTGCATTTTATGGCATAATAACATTCCTTTTAAATTCTCCTTTTAACTTCCTTGAGACTTGGGTATGGCATGCATTGTTGCCAGGGTGGCCTGAACAGGGTGGACCTGCTTTGGAGTAGGTTTTTATGACATGTTAACACAGTTCAGCCTTCTGTAGCTGCCACTTGGTAGCAGCTCAGCCTTGGTATCAAAGACCCCTGTTGGGTGGGCATTTCTTAGGGCATCCTTACTTGTAGTACAGGGTGTAGGAAGTGCTCTGCAAATAGTAGTGTAATAAATGTAACACCTCCCCAGCTGTGTTCCCAGTCAGTGTGTTTCCTGTTATTCCTCTTTGCCTGCCCAGCAACCCAACCTTGTGATCTGGACAGCTTGCCCAGTCACTTGCCTAGTAAGTGATAGATGGCAGTTTGAATGCAGGTCTTTTTTATCCTGAGACCTATGTTATTACCACTTACTTACTACCATATTTCTCCAAGTAGAGAAAAAGAAGGAAATCATCTTAGTGCCCTCTATAGATGACACATGGAATTTATTCAACTGCCTTCTTACTATGAGTAGATAGCCAGGGGTAATTAATCAGCAAAGCAAGGCCCTGACAAGGAGTGTTGAAAATTGGACCAAGCAGAGGTAGTGATCTCACAAGAGCAACAGCTGTATTTACAGAGCCCTAAGACACTTTGCCAGCTACTAGGCTGCATACATTTATGTCATTCATGATCTTCACCATTGTCCCCCACTTTACAGAGGAGGCTCTGGAGTTTAAAGTAACTATCCAGGTTGGCCCCGTTAGTAAATGGTAGAGCCAGGATCCAGACATGAGTCTGGATCTGACTCAGCCTCCAGTGCCTATGTTCAATGCTGGGCATCAGTGCATCAGAAACATAGGTTGCCATCCAGTGAGTAGGAAACAGGATCCATCACAAGCTGACTTCATCTTGATGCCTAATGGGAAGAGCCAAAACTCACATGTTGGAAATCTCAGTAAATTCCTTCCCCCCAAAACACCCCCCCGCCCCAGTTGCCAGTGAGGTGAGATTTGGGTGCTTGTAAAGAACTTTCTAGAATCTTCTTGGAAATGACTGAAGTGTTGATGTGTCTCACTGTAATTGTTCTTATAGGAGACTGCTTCTCTATCTGGACATGTTGGGTCCTGAAAGTGGCAGAAGCAAAGCCTCAGTGAATGCTGGCCCAGTCCAGGTTCTCATTAAGCTCCGTGTTTTCTTTAGTAAACATAAATAAATAAAAATAATAGCAAATGAAAGAAAAGAAAAAAATCCCATCACAGATGTGCATACCAGACTTCCATTAACAGAACCCAGAAGAACCTTTAGCCAAGTGAAGCAATTTCTTCTTTCTGTAATTAAAGCAATTTAGGGGCTGAATGTATTTATGGGCAAATTTACTGAAGTGAGACAGAAGCAGTTTACAATGTGCATATGAGAGGGAAATCAGAGGCTCTGTGCAAAATATCCCACAGCTCTCTCCATCTTAAACATGGTGGTTGGTGCAAGTGTGGGTCAGGTCATCTTCTTAGCTGAGGTGGGACAGCGTGAGTTGGAGAGGGGAGGGAGCTGAGGCACACAGAAAGGAGGGATTTGCCCCCAAGTTAGAGAGCAAGCCGCCTGGCAGCCAAGTGAGCACAGGGTAGGTCCTGTCCTTCCTGCTGAACCCAGGCAAAGCATACTCTTCTCTTGTCGCTTTGGATTTTCTTGTCAGGAGAGTTGTTGGGGGTGGGTTGGCGGGTGACGCAGTGTTGTGTTTTGCTCTTTTGAATGGTTTCAGTTTTCTTCTGGTTCTTACATTGAGGGGAGTTTCCCCAAGGATCCTTTCATATAGTCATATATTTTGTATCCAATGTTTGGGTATTCCCAGATCTGCCACTGAAGTGTGGATGTCAGCACTCGCTTTGCAGAGTTCCCTGGCTGGTAACCGCTCCAGGCAGGAGCCCCATGCCTGTGCGCTCCCAGCCATCATGTACAGTGCTGTCTTCCCCCAGTACTTCTAACTCTAAATTCAGAAGTGACCTGAATTCCCTGGAACTAAGTTTGTATTTTCCAAGTTCAACTGGGACTTAAGATCAGTATTCTGTGCATTTTGTATTTATATATTGTTGATTCGTACAAAGCCTGAGGATTTAAGATAAGTTAAGACAACAAAGCCCTGGTCCTCCTGTGTCTCCACGGACATGGAGAATACTTTCCTCACTGAGGCCCACCCGCAGTTCACAGTGAATCCCTCAAGGCAACTTGCAGCTGGTCTTTTCACTGTAACACCCCACTGCTCTATGCTATTAACTTTGCTCTGCTTGATAAATAGTGACTTTTGAGGAGGGAGGCAGTCACAGGCTTCACAAACTAGCTCTCTTAATTGTCCTGACCTCCAATGATAGCCATATTGGTCAGCTGTTGACACAACATCTTTTGTCTACAAGCAGAACTAATTATGCCAGAAATGACAGCATCTTTTGCTTAAGATTCAGATTTGAGGGGCTGAGAAGGTGGCTCAGTGGTAGAGTACTTGCCTTGTGTACATGAGGCCCTGGGTTCGATTCCTCAGCACCATATAAGCAGAAAAAGCTGGAAGTGGTGCTGTGGCTCAAGTGGTAGAGCACTAGCTTTGAGCTGAAGAGCTGAGGGACAGTGCCCAGGCCCAGGGTTCAGGCCCCATGATGGGCCCCCAAAAAAGATTCAGATTTGAAGGTTTCTTCTGAACCAAAGGAAACAAGAAAGGGTGCAACATCTCCTTTTATTCCCCACCCCTGAATCTTTATAGATCAAAAATAACTCAAAGCTTGTTTATTTGCCATCAAATTTGGAACTTCAGAACAGCTCCAGTTCAGGCTTGGCCTGTTGAGGCCACAGAGAGGTTGGTAATCAGGACCTATTATGAATGTTCTTCCTCTGAAGCCAGTTGAAAACCACACACACACACACACACACACACACACACACACATTAGCACACTCCTCCTTTATCTCCCTCATTTGTGTGTTCAATTAGTACAGTTGGACATAGGTACTGCTGTGAGAGAAACCCTGCCAGGAAGAGCAAGGTGGCCTGCAAACTCTCAAAGACATGAATAGAATATCAATGGTCATGACTCTATTCCTGCTTAGCAGTCTCAGCTCTGCAGGCTTTCAGTATAGATCGTCGGTGGATGTAAACAGTATATCCTATTGCTCTGATACAGGTATCGCCAGAAGGAGCATTTGATATATAGAAACAACTGAATTAAACTAGAGGCCCTTGACTTTTGGCCAGGAGTTATTTCTTATTTCCTCTAAATTTAGAGATTCTAAAATTAGAAAGGAAGCTCATGAGTCCAGAAAATTAAAATCCTTATTAAAGGGAAAAACGTCCATTCATGAAATATTGAGTGGTGCTAATAATGCTTATAATAGCTAATAATGTGTGCAGTAGGCACCAGGACAGCCAGGAGATTTCCAAACCCATAATTTAAGGCTTATTATTGTTTTTCAAATTCTTTATTGTGATTAAGTGATTATATAATTTCCCAAATTTCACAATATTGTGGGATAGTGAAGCTTAGTTAAAGTCACAAACACATGCTAACTCTCATGGGGCAAATTGTCTATCGTGGTCAGTAACATTTATGAGTTCTATGAGCTTTGCAATACAGTTATTTCTTCCACGTTGGGTGATGTGTACATTTCTTTTGTGTTGCATAGCATCAGCTGTTCCCTTTTTCCCACTCGTTCCCTCCCTCCCATCCCTGCCATTGAGTTGCTTAGTTCATTTTGATCAATGTCCAGTGCAGCTGATGGGTCCGCTGGTGTATATTTTTCCTTAAGGCTTATTATTTCAGAGTGGCTTTCTATATATGATAGGAAACGTCATATATGTATGAAGCTGAGCTTAGTGCTTAGACGTGAGAGGGACAGACTATAAACATAACTGAAATGAGAGAAATCCAAGGTCACCGTGATGGAAAACTAGTTTTATCAGCCACTTCAGAATAAGGGAGAACATGATGTGCCATGATGTGGGTCAAAGGAACTGGGTAGGAGGCTATAGTATAAAATAATTTTTTTTAATACAAAGGTGAGGGAGAAGTTAGAAAGAGATGTGATGGCCATTTCTGTTGTGGAGGCTACCCGCAGGTGAGCAGAAAGCCATGCTGCAAGGCCAAGAGGGTAGCAATGCTTGGAAGGAAGGACTTCTAGAAAGATCCACCTGGAGAGTCCTGTAACACTATAGAAAGACGACTCATGCTCCCAGCTCTCCTACAACATAGTCTCTACTGAGATTCCAGTCTTAACCATTGCCTATCATTCAGTCCCATCTAAAGGCCCGACTGGAAGATGAAGCCTGCTTGCTAGGTTTACGCAGATCATCATTGGCAAAATTCATTTCTCATGAATAAGGGCCTCAGCTCCTTCCTGGTTGGCTAGAGGCCTCTTGTCAGTTCCTTGCAGTGTGGACTTTCCATTGAGCAGTTGCTATCCTAGCCCTCAAAGCAAGAGAATAAACAAGAACAAGAATGGAGATAGGATCAAAAGCCACCAACCATCTTTTATAACCCAATGCTGGAAATGGCATGTCATTATCACTGTCATATTCTATCTGTTAAAAGTGAGAAAATAAGTCCAGACACAATTCCCAAGGAAGAGATTTCACAGAGCATGCAAACACAGAGAAGAGTTAGAGCTGCCCACCTTAGAGGCTTCTCACTGCACTGGGGAAAGAGAAAAGAGCATCAGGAGCACAGGGGTCAAAGAGAGTCTCATCAGTCTTTCCAAAGACCTTATGCTACATTTTAACAGACGCTTCAGTGTGATGTGATCCACCCATGAGAATTTTCACTATAGAAGATTAGAATGGGAACGATTAGAAGTAGCTCCTAATTTCCCTTCAGATAGGTTCTGGTTGAATAAATGATGATCACTAACTGTGCCATTGTTACAAAGACTACATTGACTCCAGACTTTGGCCAGAAAGTAAACAAGAAATCCGTGAGACTAAATAAAAAATATGGAGGTAGAGAAGGCAACCTGAATGAGCTCCTCATGGCCGAAGCTGGGACAACTTAAGCAACAGAATAAATAATAAACTTTTAGGCTGTTTCATGCTGCTAACAAAATACCCAGGAGTGGGTAATTTACAAAGGACAAAAATGTATTTTTTTTACACTTCTGGAAGAACAATCCAGAAAACCAAGATCAAGGCTTTGGCAAGTTGCATGTCTGGTGGGGCCTGGCATCTGCTTCCAAAATGGCCTTGTGGCTGTGCCCAGTAGAGGAGGTAACTCTGTGACCTCACCTGGCAGAAGGGCAAGCTCATCTCACATGGTACAAACCCTGTTATAGGGGTCATACTCAAGTTCAGGAGGAAGGAGCCTCCCTGGCCTGGCACCTTTTTACTACTGTCACATTGGCCCCAGCTGGATGTGGAGGAGCAACACATTCAAACCAGAGAAAATAGTATTGGCTTAGAGCTCAAAGAACAAAATAAATAGGCACAATTCCGTCTTAAGTAATAAATAAATAGGAGGAGGGGCAAAAGCCATACAGATAAATTCCCATGAATGAAATGTTGAAGCAATGGATGAAAGAACTAGGGAGAATAGTGTGTGTGTGTATGTGTGTGTGTGTGTGTGTGTGTATCACCACCATGGACAACACAGTAATAATTGATGCAGACAAGATCCTTTGTGAATATTAAAAAGTATTGGATGAAAGATGATTTTGTTTGATGTGAAAGGATCTCTCCCAATATATTTATTAACAGCTTAAGGAAAAACAGTAACTTTGCAGTAAAGAATTCTGGCAGATACCACCTTAACTAAAGGATCAGGTTTGACATCCTCAGTAAATTCACATCAGTGTCTCCCATCTCTGGGATACACTCTGTGACTGTGGCAAGCATTCAGTCATCCTCAAAGTAGTAAAGCCATGAAAAACAAGGAAAGGCAGAAAAAGTGCTCCAAATTGGAGGAAACGGAGACGATATGGGATCCTGGATTCAATGCTGGGACAGGAAAAGGACATTAGTGGAAGAAATGGTGCAATCTGATTAAATTCTGTCCTAGAATTACTCAAATTACTCAATTTCAGCAGTTATTCTGTAACTAGGTGAGTTATTAAAGGCTGCCGGATAAAATATAGGGAGCTGTCTATATATTATTTTTGCAGTGCTTATCTAAATCCAAGCTTCTCAAAAAAAGTTACATACATACATGTATTTTTTATTTACTTATTTTTGCCAGTCCTTGAGCTTCTTTTGCTCAAGGCTAGCACTCTACCACTTGAGCCACAGCACCGCTTCCAGCTTGCTCTTTGATTTTGAGAAATCAAAACCAGGGCTTCATTTATGCTAGGCAAGCACTCTACCCACTAAGCCACATTCCCAGCAGAAAGTTACATTTAAAAAATGAAGACCCTCTATCCAGTATATACAGAGAACTCAAGAAACTAATCCCTCCCAAACCTGACAAACCAATTACTAAACGGGCAAGGGAACTAAAGAGAGACTTCTCAGAAGAAGAGATAAAAATGGCAAAGAAACACATGAGGAAATGTTCACCATCCCTGGTTGTAAAGGAAATGCAAATAAAGACAACCCTGAGATACAACCTTACCCCAGTCAGAATGGCCCACATCCTCAAGTCAGCCAACAACAAAGGCTGGAGATGAGGTAGAGAAAGAGGAACCCTATTACACTGTTGGTGAGAATGTACACTTATACAACCACTTCGGAAAGCAGTCTGGAGGGTCCTCAGAAAGCTAAATATTGACCTCCCCTATGACCCAGCCGTACCACTTCTAGGCATCTATCCTGAACAACAGGAACCAGTATACAAGGACACATGCACCTCCATGTTTATTGCAGCACACTGTTCACAATAGCCAGGATATGGAAACAACCCAGATGCCCCACCACAGATGAGTGGATCCAAAAATTGTAGAATATTATGCAGCCATTAGAAAGGACAAAATAATGGCATTTGCAGGGAAATGGATGGAACTAGAAGAAATCATGTTGAGTGAGGTAAGCCAAGAGCAGAGAGACAAACGGCACATGGTCTCCCTGATAAGTGGATGTTAAATCCAAAATGTAAGGTGATATAACAAAGTTAACAAGACTTAAGAAACAAAGAACCTCCACTCATCTGGTCGAATCACCACTAAATAACCCCATGCTGCTGATTACATATATGGTATATATGTGCACACTGGAGGAAAACCAGGAGGAGGACACTAGAGGGAATCAGGGAAAAACATACAACAGTGGGACCCATCAGCTGCACTGGACATTATTCAAAATGAACTAAGCAACTCAATGGCAGCGATGGGAGGAAGGGAATGAGCAGGAAAGAGGGAACAGCTGATGCTATGCAAAAGGAGAGGAATGTACATATCACCCGATGTGGAAGAAATAACTGTATTGTCAAAGCTCATAGAATTCATAAATGGTATAGACCACGATAGGCAATTTGCCCCATGAAAGTTAGAATATGTTTGTGACTTTAACTAAGCACCACTATCTCACAGTACTGTGAAATTTGGGGAATTTATGTAATCACTTAATCACAATAAAAAGTTTGAAAAAAAATGGAGACCCTGGGGCTGGGAAGGTGGCTCAGTGGTAGAGCGCTTGCCTTGCCTTCATGAGGCCCTGGGTTTGATTCCTCAGCACCACATAAGCAAAAAAAAAAAAAGCTGGAAGTGGTTCTGTGGCTCAAGTGGTAGAGCACTAGCTTTGAGCTAAAGTTCTTATCTCTAGGATTTGTGTGTGTGTGTGCGCGTACGTACACACACACATGTGCGTGTGTGTGCATGCTTGTGCGTGCTAGTACTAGGGCTGGACCTCAGAGGTTGGACACTGTCTCTTAGATTTTGCACTCAAGGCTAGTGCTCTACCTCTTGAGCCATAGATCCACTTCCAACTTTTTAGTTGTTCATTACAGGTAAGAGTTTCATGGACTTGCCTGCCCTGGCTGGCTTCAAACTGTGATCCTTAGATCTCGACCTTCTAAGTGGTAGCAGCCAGCATAGCCTTTAGGCTCCCAGAGTTCCCTGCTTTAATGGTTCCTACCCCATAACAGTGAGTGAGCATCTTTTGGCACCCTAGCTGTGTTCTGTAAATGTCTAATGAATGAGCAAACGGTCTCTGTTGACCCCCATGGGGTTCATCTGTATCACACTGATGCGTATGAATGTTCTTCGTCCTCTTCCTCAGAGAACCAGCTTGGGCCCTCTGTTAGCACCAGAAGCCTTTGATTCTTTGCTTGCTTGTTTTGCTTTTTGCAGCTCTATTAATGTTTAAAATGCTTGCTTGAACTCTCCAGCCTGTCTGAGGTGTCTGGAGAGGTTTCAACAGGGATACATGGATTCTAAAGTGGCCCTGGGAAGCTTGGTTATTATTTCCTCCTTGAAGAATCCATCGGGTAATTTTGACTCTTCCACAGTTGCAGACCCTGTAGTTATTCATCTATTATGGAACAGACAGGCCCTGTGACCCACTGCCCAGGAGGCCCCTTGTGTTGGAATGGAGCCTCCAGCACCTCATCTTGGAAAACATTAACATGCTTCAGCAAGCCTTCATCTCAAGAAGCATAAATATGAGACATCCAGACAGAAGACAGGATCGCACAGGAGGCAATATTGTTCAGCCACCCAGGGAGGCCATGGTGGCAAAGAACAACAGATGTATTAATCATTCAGATGCTTCACTGCTAACCCTGAGACCAAGTTTGCTCTTTCCTGCAAGAACATTTCCATGGCTTGCTTCTGTAGACAACAAAAGCAAGAGCCAGCCATGTATCATGGTATGTACTTGTCATCCCAGCACTTGGAAGGTAGAGGTAGGACAAAAGAAAGTTTGAATCTAGCCTGGGCTATGTCAGTCATGGAACCTGAACTCTGGGTCTGGGTGCTGTCCCTCAGCTCTTCAGCTCAGGGCTAGTGCTCTACCACTTGAGCCACAGCTCCACTTCCAGCTTTTTCTGGTGCTAAGAAATCGAACCCTGGGCCTCAGGCATGCAAGGCAAGCACTGAACCATTGAGCCACCTTCCCAGCCATAGCCTGGGCTATGTAAGGAGGCCTTGTCTCAAAACTGGGGTAAAAAATTAGAAAGCAAAGCAAGATCAATAGAAAGCCCATGGACTGGGAGAAGATCTTCACTAGCCATACAACGGACAAGGGTCTCATATCTAAAATATACTTGGAACTCAAAAAATTAAATCCCCCAACAACAAATCCTCAAAGAAACAACTGCCCAATAAATAAGTGGGCTAAAGACTTACAGAGAAACGACTCTGAAGCGAAACGAAGGATGGCCAATAGACACATGAAGAAATGCTCAACCTCCCTAGCCATAAAAGAAATGCAAATCAAAACAACACTGAGATACTACCTCACCCCAGTTAGAATGCCTATAATCAAGAGGAGGGGATGTGGACAGAAGGGAACCCTACTGCATTGTTGGTGGGAGTGTAAACTTGCTCAGCCATTTTGGAAAGTAGTATGGAGGTTCCTCAAAAGACTCCACATAGAGCTCCCCTATGACCCAGCAATCCCACTTTTGGGCATTTACCCAAATGATCACAAACAAGACCATACTAAAGCTACCAGCATAACTATGTTTATTGCAGCATTGTTACCATAGCTAAGATATGGAACCAACCCAGATGCCCCTCAGTAGATGAATGGATCAAGAAAATGTGGAATATATACACAATGGAATTCTATGCCTCCATCAGAAAGAATGACATTGCCCCATTTGTTAGGCAATGGAAAGGCTTGGAAAAAATTATATTAAGTGAAGGAATTTGGATCTTGAATACAATGAGCAGCCCTCAGAAGGTATAAAATGCCTGTTTCCTATTTACTTCTGAAAGACAGCTTTCCAGATGCTGTATGGGGAATGTGAAGAAGGCTCTAAGAAGTTAGGAGTCCAGCTAAGAAGTGTGTACTAACTTGTGCAGAAGACACTGGTAACTTGTCTCCTATTTTGGAAACAGAGCTGCCCCTAAGTTGGAAGGAACAGAACTAATGCTAAGGCCTCTGGCTCCCGTGACTGGCTGGAGTTGCCATTAGGTGATTGTCTTTGATATTTGATTCTATCGCTTTCTTAGCTCTCACTAATGAGATCTTATTTGCATAACAATGGCAAACTTGACATAGATTTTTTTTCTCCCCCTAATTTTTCTCTGCAGTGCTGCTTGTGGGTGATAGCACAAGCAGATACTTACAAACAGCTCAAAGCATCTGGCTCCCCTCATCCTGCTTGAGTTAGCATATTCTGCTCTGACCGCTGACACAGGAGGCTCAATAAACCATTGTATTGTAACTCTCCAAGCCTTATTACTGGACCAGAAGCCATCTGACCATTGAGTTTAAAGAATGTCTACTAAGCATTTAATTTTACAGCTTCCACCAAACACTACAGGTAAATAGATACAGTAAGCAATAGAAATAGTAATTCTCTACAGTCCTCCTTATTCAGCAAATTCCAGGAGGCACATCTATTCTTTTTAAGCATGTTGTTTGAAGGAACAGCTCAGGATGTCATATGCAGGAGCCTGGGTTTGCTGAAGCCATCCTGTGCACAAGAGAGCAATGCCTGGGAGGTCTCAACTTTGGTGATTAAAATGACCCCATTACCTAGGATCATTTACAAGTCCAACATCCTCCTGTATTGTCTCTCATTGGTTTGTGTGGTCTGCTGCAGAAGAAGTAGCAAAGAAATATTCTCCAGTTCCTCTGGCCTCTTCTGTTGACCTTTTTTAAGCGATTATACAATTGAGCTGAGTTCTCAAAAGGCCACCTAGTCCCTAGCTCCCAATTACTCTCATGACTGAATTTTGGTAGCAATCTGAATTATAGATGATAGAGATAGAGATGTGTATTCTTTTCTACTTAAATCACCACGTACAGGCCTTACCCTCCAGCCAGTTCTGTGACTACCCTGGGCCTGTTTCTTAGCAAAGTATCCCTGGGTTGTGTCTGGGTCCTTAACAGAGCAGAGCTCGGGCTCCATGTATGCAGTTGTCTCCTAGCATGCTAGGAGAGCGTTCCCTCTATTCTGAGCACCATAGGAATTAGAGGATGTAGGTACCATTTGGCAGTTTCAGTGACACTTATTGGAATCTGATTTTCTTTTTCTTTTTTTTTTTTGGGGGGTCCGGTCATGGGGCCTGAACTCTGGGCCTGGGTGCTGTCCCTCAGCTCTTCAGTTCAAGGCTAGCACTCTACCACTTGAGCCACAGCACCACTTCCAGCTTTTTTCTTTTTGCTTATGTGGTGCTGAGGAATCGAACCCAGGGCCTCGAGCATGCAAGGCAAGTGTTCTACCACTGAGCCACCTTCCCAGCCCTGGAATCTGATTTTCAATAAGATATCCTGCCCCTATTTTCCCAGTAAAAGACCCTATGTGGGAAAGGGTGAGAAGGAACAAAAGCCCTTTGGTCTCAGCATAAAAAACTGTCTGTCTGTCTCTCTCTCTCTCTCTCTCTCTCTCTCCCCTTCTTCTCCTTCTCTCCTCCTCTTTCTCCCTCCCTCATTTCTCCTTCTCTCTCCCTCCTTTTTCCCTCTCTCCCTCACCCCCCTCCCTCTCCACCTCCCTCCACCCCCACCCCCCATTGAATCTAATCTTAGAATACTTGTCTCCTGGCTCTCACAGTCCGGCAGAACCAGTGCCTTCTTCTTGGATCGTGGTCCCTTCTCTGTTCCCTCTGGCTCAGGGCCTAGATGGCTCCTGCTGTGGGCCGGCTGGTGCTGGGCAGCTCTGATTTTCCCATCACCAACCCCCCCCTTTAGTTAATTTTAGTAACTTGAGTTGCTATGGTGATGGTTCAGTGGGGGTTTTCGGTGGTTCTCTTTTGATTCAATCATTTGTCGGTCTGCCCTTTAAATTAAGCTTTTTCAATCCACATCTAAATCGAGGATGGAGATGTGCTTGGAATCGCAATCCATGAGGGCGCTCCAGTGCCACAGGGTATTTGAAACAGGAAATCAGGGTGGATGGTAGGACGCTCGGTTGTTGATGACTGGGACAGTGCCGTGAAACTTCTGGGTTTGAGACAGGATGTGCCCAAAGGCATGTGGAGGCTGTAGCAGCAGTGCTGGAGGGATGGGATCCCAGGATCCCCCCAAGCTGAGTGTTCTGGGGTCAGGCCTGAGCCTGGCTTTTGTTTCTGAATCCCAGCTGGTCTTTTTCAGAACCAGCCAGACTCCTCCTCCTTTCTCAGAAGATGAGAGCCTGGAGAATCCTAGCTGTCCTCCCTGCTTTCCTTGGAGACACATTCCCTCCTCTGTGCCATTCTACGCCTTCCAGACACTTTTAGTCAAGTGTGAAAAGAGCATTAGATTTATTATATTTGCACAAAGGAAAAGAAGTAAACTCGCCATGGGTACACAGCTCAAACTTAAAACAACAGTCCTTTTTTTTTCTCTTTTTTGCATCAGTATTACAGTCTGAACTCAGGACCTTGTACTTGCTCAGCTTGCTTGTTCAGCTGTCACATTAGCAGTTGAGTCAGGACTCCTGCCTGGCTTTGGACTAGTTGTTCTAGAGACAGAGTCTGACATGTTTCTCTACCTGAATTAGCTTCCAAACATGATCCCCTGAATCTCAGCCTCCTGAGTAGTTAAGACTACAAGCATGAGGTACTGATCCTAAGCTTAAGATAATAGTCTTTATTATTCATATCAACTACTGGATTTCAATCCCAGTTGTACAAATGAGGCTTATAAAAGTAGAATCCATTGCCCTGAATCACTCATGTAGTTCTTGGAAAAACTAGGACATTACGGCAGTCAATCAAGCTCCCAAACCTAGACAACCACTGTACATCCTGCCTCCTTCCTCCTTCATGCTTATACCTCACTTTCACATGCGAGTAGACAAGCATGTGTGAATGATATTCTCAGCTTGTACAGATTTATCAGTCCGTGACAGGGATGTGACAGTATCTCTACAAAGTGGAGGATTCATTCTCCCTGCTTTATAAAGGAGAAAAATGAGCATTAGACCAGGGCCTCTGGGTGTTGGTCAGATGAATCTGGGCTCAAGTTTCAGCTCTGTTACTTCCTGATGAAGTGACCTGTGGGAGGTGACCTCCCTGTCTGATCTGTGAAGCTAAATGAAATATTCTCCACAAAGCACTTCCCATCAGAGATGCTTGGTGTAGAACATGCAGATTGTTGGGACATCCCAAGGCCACAGGGGCAGAAAGTACCTGTCCTCTGCAAATTGTCACTAATTGAGACATTGGATTCTCAGAGAAGAGCTAGCAAGATCCCCAGGGTCCTCTTTTAGTTACATTCTACTAGAAAGAGAATACAGTGTCATACAAACACAGTATACAGTGACAGGCAGAGACAAGTGCCATGGAGGCAGATAAAGCAGGGTAAGGACATAAGATCATGTCTTCAGGGCCCAGAAACAACATTGGCCAAGGAGCAGAGACAAAGAGGAGGATGCCAAGGCCAGGAAGGAGGCACCGCATAGAACATACAAGAAGGTCCCAGATCAGGCACGAGCTCCATGTCCCAGAACCACAACAAGGATGCTTAGGCTGGAGGGTCTGCAGTTAGCAGTAGGCAGGGAGGGCAGCAGTGGAGGGTCAGTGGTGACTGGGAACAATTTGGCTTTATGCTGAGTTTATGGGCAGCCCACTGGAGGGTGTGGAATAGTGATGTGAATGAATGACTGTGTTGTAGAAGGCACGCCCCATACCTAAGTGGAAAGGGTCCTGTAGAGAGCCAGAGCAGAGGTGACCGTAGCTAGAGAAGAAGATCTAAGGCAGCGGATGGCAAGACCTGGTATGCAGAGTCCTGAATGTCCATGGACATGCCTTGGCTCCCCTGTCAGGCATCATTTTCCTGCCCATTCTGGGACTGGAGCAATATGAACAGCCCTGTCTCCCAGTGGGGCCTGGGTCATCACATTCAGATCTGAAATCTGAAGCAGCCATGAGCTCACCATGGTCACCCAAGCTCCCACTGGGGAGCCCCGAGTATAATGCTTCTGTTATCAACCATGCTCTGAATTATTTAGTGTTCTGCCCTCAGCTCCAAGTGTGCACACTCAGCACTTCCCTGGGTAATCGGGTTTGGGGGACAGAAGAAGTAGTGACATGCTCATTCCTCTGGGACGGGGAAGGAGAGCACACCAGGGCAGGCTTGGGCTCCTTGGGGACATGAAAAGGATCAGCCTTTGTCCTGAGTCTTTGGCACACATGGGAGATGAGATGCCAGATGGCACCCAGCTCTCCCCGGTGGCCTGTGCAGGGTCCACTACACAACAGGAGACTCCAGGTGGTTGTCCATCTCCTGATGATGATGCTCCATGAAAAGATGACTATGTGTGAAACAAGTAAGATCTTGGGTTGACAGCACAGATTCTGGATCCAGACCAACCAGTCTGGCTTCCTACATGCTGGTTCTAACAACTGGTACTAATCACTCCACAGGTGTGAGTGAGAGACACAGGATTCTCAGCCTATGTGCTGGGCTTCTTACCCACAAAAGTCTAACCATACCACAGGTGTCATGTCAGACCACCTTAATCCGGGAGGAGGGCAAAGGGGTTAAAGCCCAGAAGCAGAACTTACTCTTGCAGTTCTGCTATGAAAATCAGCATCTAAAACCAGGATGCTGACATGGCTGGGGTTTTTTTTTGGGGGGGGGTTGTTTTGTTTTGTTTTTCTGGCAGTCCTGTGAGACAATCCATCTGTGCTGCCCTCCTGGATTCTGAAGGCCGCTGACAGCTCTTAGAAGCCTTGGTTTGGGGGGTGGGGGGGCAGCTCAAGACTCTAGTCTCTGCCTTTGACATTGAACAGCAGCTGACCTGTCTGTGTCCATGTCTTCCCCGCTTTTCTGTGTCAAAATGGGATTTGGAGCCCACTGTGATCCCTTCCGAGTACCTAGCTTATCTTAGATCCATATCACAATTACATCTGAAAATACCCTTTCCCAAATAAGGTCTCATTTTTGAGGTTCTGAGTGGATGTACTTTTCTCAGAGGAATACCATTCAATTGTAGAGATTGTTGATATTATTATTAATTATAGCTCAAGTCAATTATAAGTGTCATGATGGTTGGTACTGTTGGATTTTTTAGTTTGAATTAGAAAGGAAGCGACCTTTTATAGGCAGTTCTTCATCCCAACTCTAAATACCCCTGCCCCTTCTAGGAAGGTCATGTTGTAAATGAAAGGCAAGTGGAACTTCCTTCTGTAAATGCCTGGCCAAGGAGGTGAGCCATTGAGAGCCCTTGATCTGAAGAACTTTATAGGAATCCCATAGCAAGCCGATGCTGGATCATACTCAAACTGGTGTGAAGTTGAGGGAGACTGGAATTCAGAGAGACTGAAGGTGTATCCCGCACAGAAAGGCTTCTCTTCCCAGGCTGGATATGGCCATGAGAAGAAAGGTGCAGAGGCTGGGAAACTTACCCAATAGAACCACCCCTACCTGATGACTCAATATAGACAGAGAAAAGGAGAGCATTCAAGACAACACAGTGTTGTTCAAGCCAGGAGACTGGCCGTCTCCAGGGACTGTGTCCGGACTCCTAGTGAACCCAGATCACTCATTTACATACCAGTTCTGACTCCTAGTGAACCCAGATCACTCATTTACATACCAGTTCTATTGAACCTGTCTCAGTCTGGTTTGTGCTGCTGTCACAGAATACCACACCCTAGATCATTGATAAAGCACAATGATTTAGTAAGAATTGTGGAGGTGGAGAGGTTCAAGACCCAGAGTCCACATCTAGTGAAGGCCTCCTTCCTGCATCACAGCATTGCCAAAGACATTGTACGGGTAAAAGGAAGAGACTGAGAGAGAAGGAGACAGTGGAGTGAGGAGAAAAAGATTATCTGCACTCATCCATTTATTACTCATCACCTAATCACCTCTGAAAGGTCCCACTTCTCACCTCTGTTATATTGGGGTGAGGGAGGAAAACCCAGTCTATAGTAGACCCTGACCATGAAGAGGGTTACACAGCGATTTGCAGCACTATAGCTCCTACAGACTAGTGCATCTGTCTGTATGCTCTAGCACTGTTGGCAAAAAGCAACCTAAGGAGGAAAAGCAACCTAAGTGGACTAGGGTGAAGGATTGGTTGACTAAATCATGATGCGTCTGCATGTAAGATTCATATAACTATGCATTGATTATTATACATGGGATCCTATCTCCAATTAGACAGAAAAAAGCTGGAAGTAGAGGTGTAGCTCAAGTGGTAGAACACCGGTCTTGGGCAAAAAAGCCTAGTGAGAGTGCAAGGCCCACTTCTGTTACACAAAATAAATAAATGTGAGGTTAGTGAAGAAAGATGCCCCCAGACAGAAATATCTAAGCAGCATTGTATGTGTGTGTGTGCATCACCAACCATTTTGAAGGATCTGCACTGCAAACTATAGCACTAGCCCTGGCCTGTTGCCTATTTAATAAGTAGAGCTGGGCTCTATGACCATACTCTTTCCTAGATGGCTATGTATTGCCTTCAGTGGCTGCCAATATACTCCAGTGTCAGATAAATATTTACACTCTATCCTTTAACAGAAAGTTAGCCAACCTTGGTCTACACCCAACTAAGAACTGCATTTATCTAGTAGAATACTAGTAGATAAGGGAAGAGGAAGGCATTTGTCTGCCTTGCACATTTACATATTAGTTTAATTTTAATCATTAGCATAAATTTTTTATAATCAGAAGTTTCAATTTGGAAAGGGAAAATAGGTTGTAGGAGCTGGTATTAGCTGGTTTAGAGACTCAACTATAAGGCTGTAGTTATACACATTGGTAATGACAAAGTGAAATACACAGAGTAGAGTCTAGAAATGGACCCAAATCCATATGCTCAATTGATTTGCAGCAAAGATGTCAAAGTGATTCACTAGGAAAAGACAGACTTTTCAACAAGCTGTGCTGGAAAAATTGGTATCTAAATGGAGAGATAAAAAGAACCTTGACCTTTTCCTTGTGCCATAAACAGAAATTAACTTGCAGTCAATTGTACATGTAAATGGAAGAACTAAAGCTATCAAACTCCTGGGTAAAGATTTAAAGGGAGATTCCTGGGACAGAATATAAAAAACACAAACCATTAAGAAAGAGTTGATACAATTGACTTCATAAAGAACAATTCCCTTGAAAACAACACTGTAAAGAAAATGACAAGCCAAGCCATGGCATGGAAGAATAGTTGCATGAACATTTATGATACAAAGGAACTATGTCCCAGAATTTAAGAAACATCTTTACTGTTCAGTAATAATAAGCCAAACAATCCAGTTTTTTAAAAAAAAAATGGGCAGAAGATTGAATAAACACTTCATCAAAGCAAACAGGCAGTGACAAATAACACAAGGACAGATGCCCAACATCACGATCATTAGGAAATGCAAATTAAAACCTCAGAGAGGTTTTATCTAAAATTTAATGACTGATAATAATAAGTGCTGACAGGGATGTGGGACAGCTGGGATCCCACACATTTCTGCTCAGTATGAAGCAGGGTACAGAAGACCACTGCAGCTCTGGGAAATAATAGGGCAGTTTTTGGTTGTTGTTGTTGTTTTTTAATAAAGTCAGGTATTCGCTTCCCAGCCAACCCAGTAGTCTTGGTCCTTGGTATACCCAAGAAATATGAAAATACATGTCAGCAAAAAATATTTGGTTCTCCAAACTGGAAACAATCCAGTCCCCATCTCTGCGGATGAATTGATGAATGTAGCATGCATTGATACATTCAGGCCACTGAATACTACTCAGCTGTGCAAAGGAGCAAAATACTAACAGGTGGAAACATGGATGGATCTCAGGCGGTGTGTTGAGTAAAAGAAACCAGTCACAAAAGGCCAGGAGCCTGTATGATTTTAATTCTGTGACTTTCTGGAAAAGGCAAATCTAGTTGGACAGCAAACAGACCAGTGGTTTCCCCATGGCTGGGAAGGAGGGGAGGAGACTGATTGCAGTGGCACACAAAAGCATTTAGGTGGTTGGGAGTACAGTATGGAAGGCTCCAGATGTTGATTGTCGAGGTGATTATGCATCTGTTCACTTTGCCAACCTCCTCATACTGTACATTTTAGAGAGCACATTTTATTGTGCCTGCATTATGCCTCACTGAACCTGAGTTTAAAAAAAAATACTTCATTTGGAGAAAACCTTATTTTTATAAAGAAGAACAGGAGTCGATTTTTTTTATTTGTTTTCTGAAGGAATGATAGTTTGAAGTGCAGCAAATATTTCAGAGCAGGAATTCTGGACTCAAGTCCAGGCTAGAGGCTATGAGCCATCCTCAGGAGCCTCTCTTCAGTACGAGGTGTCCCCATGGGTGTGAGACAAGAAGACCGGAGCCCCAAGAGCTCCTGACACCTACAGGGAGAGAGAAAAGGAAAATAATGAAACAGAGGCACACCGCCAGCCAAGAAAAGGCAAAGGAAGAGGACAGTATTTTTTTTAAATAAATGGATATAATAGTAGTGACATAATGTAGAAAGTAGTGAACAATGAAAAGGGAGCCTCCTTCTGAAACGTATCCATTTTATCTCTTCTCCCTGGAAGCTCCCCATCCTTGTCCCCTGTGCAGTTCGCCTTCCAGAAATGTGCTATACATTCTTAAACTCATCCATTTGGCATTGCTCTCATGAAATACTTGAAGCTGGATGAGTTTTTATAACCCTAAGCTTTGCTCACACTTCTGGGCTTTGCTTACAGTTCTAAAGATTCAAGGGCCCCTGTTTGGTGAGGGTCTTCTTGGTAGCAGAAAACCAAGAGGACACAGGCTACCACATGGTGTAAGACAGATTGTGTGTGTGTGTGTGTGTGTGTGTTCTTGCTTTCTTTTCCCCTCCCCCTCATCACTAGTGTGCAAGGTCTTTCCCTCAGTCTCTCCATTGGCTGGTACTATGAGGTATATACATTTTCTCCTGGACATGGCCTAAATGTCATTACTTCTTATTGGGTGAGTTGAATGCTTTTACATCTTGAGAGTGGTTGAATTGTTTAAGCAGGTTTTGGCTGTCTCCATCCTCGTATGCTCTGGTGGCAAGAAGCATTTTCTCTGACACATACAGGGTGGTAAAGGAGTGTGGTGGTTCTTGTTCTCCAGGGGTATAGAAATAAAGTCAGGAACAGCGAGGACAGTTTTAGTAAGGTAACAAGTGTATTTGACAAAGAGAAAGCAAAGGCAGCTCAGGAGAGTAAGCAGTAGACTGAAACTAGTTGTCTGCCACATGGTCCAGGACAGCTCTTTTACTGCACCTACCATTCTTTTCCTCCTCCTCTAAGCCATCTATCCGAATGTGATTAGTTTATTTTTTATTTTCTTTTATTGTAAAGGTGATGTACAGAGGCATTACAGTTATATAAGGTAATGAGTATATTTCTTTTTGAACAGTGTTACCCCCTCCCTCATTTTCTCCTGCTTTCCCTCCCCCCAAACTTCCACACACACACCCCTCAAGTTGTAAAGTTCCTTTCCAACATAGTGTCGAGTGAGTATAGCTTTTGCATTGGTTCACCCTTTGTCTTACCTTTTCTGTGATTCCCTGTCCCTTCCCTAAATCAGATAAACCTATATACAAGACAAAGAGTTGGTTTTCTCTTCCACATAAAGCCACCCAGGATTCAGTCTTGGGTCTCTACCCTTAACAACATTATCTAATCCTAATCACCTTCTAAGTGCCCCACCTTTCAGCAACATAATTGGATTTTCTATCCACTTAGTACCTCACAAGGGATATTGCAGATTGAGTTTTAACACATAAAAACTTGGAGACCATGCTTTTTTTTAGCAATACCCAAACCTTAGCAATTCTCTAGTGGATTTTGGCTTTTTAAAAAAGCAGTATATCTTTCCAGTCATTTCCCACATCAGTATATGTAATGCCTTGATTTTTTTAATTATAAGTGATATTATGTGTATATACATGATTTATTAAGCCAGACCTACAGTGATACACATTCAGATCATGTGTAGTATATTTTGCTGTTATGAACAGTGCTTTTATGAGTAGTTGTATTGAAAAGATATTTCCTGGGCTGGGATATAGTGCAGTGCTGAAGTGCTGGTTTAGCATTCAGAATGCACTTAACATTGCAGAAATAAATAAGTCTACATGTTCAGTTTATATTATTTTTTTCTGAATATATTGCATCCCCAGTTGCTTGAAGCCAGGGACCTAGAACCCACAGCTGTGAGCCTGGGGATGGAGAGCAGGTTCTACTCAGTTAGCCTCCTTCCTGCCTGGGTTTGCATTGGTTGACCCTCCACTAGTCATGCCTGAACATGAATATACCCAGTTTTCCCAAGATCAGCAAAATACAAAATCAAACTTTACCTTGGTCTGCTGCAATAGAAGCGAAATAAATAGTAGCCTGTAGGAAATTGAATTTGCATATGGAGGGAGGAATTCTGTAGAAGGAAAGGAACAGCAAGTCACCCGTGTCCCTTCCGCCAGTCTGAGCGGCACCTCTGAGGGACTTAGTAAAAGGCCTGCTGGGAAACTGTTGTGATATATACACAAATGTGTGACAAGTTTGCACCCAGGAGTGATACCAAAGCCAGCCTGTCCCACGGGGAAACGTCCCTTTTGAGAGCACTCGGCTCTGCAGCTGGCTCAGAATCCATGCACTACAAGTTCAGGCACGATCAAAAATTGAAGGTGTTTGACAACAATATACAGGGCCATTCACTTGAGGTACAGCCGGAACAAATGGAAACTTCATTATCTGTGGACTACATACTTGGAACTCAGGTCCCAGGCAACTCTGATATTAGTAAGTTGGCTAGCAGGCTCATTAAGCACCGAAGGAAAGTGAACCTAGTTAATGAATTAATACAAGATGACATTTTACAGAGAGAGAGAGAGAGAGAAAGAGAGAGAGAAAGGGCAGGCTCCACTGAATTATACAACATCATAATTCTCCAGCAAATGTGATCGTCTCTTTCTTCTCTCCTGCCAGAGTGGGCAGGTCTGGAGAGAGCCTGCTTTCAGAGTTTAAGTGACATCATTAAGATCTGTGAGCTGTTTACTTTCCATTTGCTTTAAAGGCTCCCACTTGTATTCATACCGCAGATGATTGAACCCAAGTCAGTGGTTTAGGGTCTCTGCACTCCATGTCAAAGCCCACCCACCTCACACTCCAAAAAGAAGGTTCTCAGCACTTCTACCACTGGTCCAGAGACGCTATTAAGGAGAGTACTAAGAATGTGAATGCTAAGAACTCACTAATGAGACCCGATGACAAATTCGGACCTTCCTGAGGCTGCCAGGTATGTCCTGCTGGCTGAGAAACCCATCACTTAAGAATTTTGAGAGCGAGCCAGGTGCTGGTGACTCATGCCTATAATCCTTGCTACTCAGCAGGCTGAGATCTGAGGATTATGATTAACCACTAGAAAACCAGAAGTGGTGCTGTTGTTGCAAAGTGGTAGAGTGCTAGCCTTGAACAAAAGAGCTCAGGGACAATGCCTAGGCCTGGAGTTCAAATCCTACAACCACCACCAACAACAAAATTTTTTTGAGAGTGACTCATAAGCCCTTGTGGATTGGAGGATATTGGTAGCCAGTAGAGGTATGTCTGGATTCCTCACCCCAAGACCTCTTGGGAAATATCTAGTAGGCTTTGTTGTGGGGTTCCCAGGGCAGAGCATTAGGGACAAGGCTCAGCTCAAACAGTCTCCTCACTTCCAACCCCACATGACCTGGGTCCAGGGACTCAACCTCCCCATGCTTCCCTACCTTCATCTCAAAAAGAATGCCCACTTCATAAAGTTGTTATGAGGCACGGAGGGGCGGTAAAGCACACACTTGGGAGTATTAAACACACACTTGAATGTATCGCGCAGTGTCGGCGGCTGTTCTAAATGCTTATTGATTGCTGATTTATTTTATAGTCCAGAAGCATTGCTGTCTCCATTTTGTAGCCAGAAGGCAGGCAGCGCTGTCCTTACGGGGCTGGGTTGGAACCCAGGCTGACTCCAAAGTCCCCGCTGGCCTGTGCTGGGCCGGTGCTCTATCTCGAAAGCTCAATACTGCCTTACTTCACAGTTACAGCAAGTTCTCCGTGCCCCTAACTGCCTTCCTCGTGTGTGTTATACTCTGTATTGCCAGCGGAAAATGATCTCCACCACAAGACCTCTCCTATTCCCCGGATGTTAATTATGCTTTCCAGGGCTGACTTTTTAAACAACTCTATTGAGGTCTCATTTACATAACATAAAAGTCACCCAGCTTAAGAATACAGGCAATGATTTTTAGTGAATTTTCCATAATCCAGTTTTTAGAACATTCTCATCATCTCAGAAAGATCCCTCATACCTAGTTATCATTAATCCTTATACTCAAGCACTCAACCACTGTTCTTCCTGTCCCTGTAACTTTGCCTTTCCTGGGCATTCCATATAAGCAGAATCATATAATATGGGATCTTTGGAGCCTGGTTTATTTTACTGCATAAGGGACTTGATGTGCTCAACTATATTTTATTACACTTTGGGGTGATACACAGTAATCCAGCCTGATCTCACAGTTTTGGCCAAGCTCTTCCAAATAATAAATAAATAAATAAATGTATGCTTCAAGCCAAGTGGCAGTGGTACAAGCTTGTAATTTTAGTTACTAAGGAGGCTGAGATGCTGAGGACCAAGGTCTGAAGCTAGCCTAAGCAGACGAATCTAATAAGTGAGTGCACAACACCCTAAGTTCTAGTCCCATTACTGGCACACACGCACACACACACAAAAGAAAAGAAAGATACACACACACACACAGAGACATATACACATGAAGGAAAGACAGAAAGAGAAAGACAGGGAAAGGAAAAAAAGGAAGGAAGAAGGAAGGAAGGAAGGAAAAAAATTAATTTCCACACATCTGTTACATGGCTAAGGGCACGTATCTGTTATAGGCAGCCTTCAGTCTATCCTGAGTTATCATCAGTTGTATTTCAATTGTCATTGATCTGCTGAGTGTTTCCTTGTTCTTCCTTCTGTGAAAATATGCCTACCTTTGCAAATGATGGCCAGAAAGCAAGGAAAAAAATTACAGTATTCTTCCCAAGCCCCAAAGGGTACCCAATATATGTATTTGATATGATAGAGGGAAGCTTTGGGATTTGCTGAAAGGTGATGGCAGAAATTGGGTGGCATTGTGGGGAAAATGAATCACACATGCACTGGACAGTGCTGAGCTCTGCATCCTGAGCATGCCCAGTTCTTCCTCTGTGGAGAAGTCTCTGGAACCCCTCAACCATTGATACCTGCAGTCTACTGAAGATCTGGGTGTGGTGAACTCACCACTTGTTGTATATCTATTCTGTAGGCAGTAGACAGCTGGTGGTTCTACATTCTGACTGTTATGCATAGCACTGTCTCCCACATTTGCATGCAAGTTTTAGAGCTGATTTCAAAGGTGAAGGGTGCAAGGAAATGGATGGATCTAAAACAAATCACGTTAAGTGAGATAAGCCAAGCTCAGAGACACAAACAGCATGTTTTCTCTTATGCAGAAACTAAAGCTAAAAAAACTGGGGAGCTGAGCCCCAGTGGCTCATGCCTGTAATCCTAGCTACTCGGAGGCTCAGAGGTGAGGATGGTAGTTAAAGCCAGCCCAGGCAGTAAAGTCCATGGGACTCTTATCTCTAATGAACCACCTGAAAACTGGAGGTGGTCTGTGGCTCAAAGTGGTAGAGCACTAGCCTTGAACAAAAGATCTCAGGCACAACCCCAAGCCCTGAGTTCAAGGCCTACAAGTGACACACACACACGCACACACACAAATTAAAAATACACTGGGACACGATAAATTATACAGGACTCTCGGTATTCACACATAGTGAGACCAAAGGAGATACTCTTAGGAGAGGAACACAAAGCCACAAGGCCTATGTGTATCTGATCATATAAAGTAATATTTATCTAAATGAATTCCAGGAAATGGAAACAAATGTTTTTTTTTCCTCTTGGTTGTTCTTTTTATTTTCTTTTTTTCTTACTTGTTCATTTATTTGTCTTTGGGAAGGGAAGAGGAGGCACAGAATTGAAGGGACAAAGGGTGAACAAATGCAGCAGTGCTACTCACTAGATGCTATGTTGAAAATGAACTTACAACTAGGAGGTGGGGATGGGAGGGACAAACTGGGGAGAGTGAGGGAAGGGGTGACATTGTCCAGAAAGAAATGCACTCATTACCTGACCTATGTAACTCTAACCCTCTGTACATCACCTTTATAATAACATTTTTTTAATTTAAAGTAAAAAAGAAAAAAGGGTGGGGAAGGTGGCTTAGTGGTAGAGTACTTGCCTAGCATGCATGAAGTTCTGGATCCGATTCCTCAGTACCACATAAGCAGAAGTCAGAAGTGGCGCTGTGGTAGAGGGCTAGCTTTAAGCAAAAAGAAGCTAAGGGACAATGCCCAGGATCTGAGTTCAAGCCCCAGGACTGGGGGGCGGGGGTGGAAAACAGTGAAGGAGGGCTGACTTGTAACCCTCTCTTCTTCATCTCTCCTCTCTGGGGTTGCTCAGAACCAGGCAGTGGACAGGTGTTTGTGACCTCCGAGAACCAGCTGGTATACTACCCCAGCATCACCTACGCCATCATCGGCAGCTCTGTCATCTTTGTGTTGGTGGTGGCCCTGCTGGCACTCGTCTTGCATCACCAGCGGAAGCGGAACAATCTCATGACGCTGCCTGTGCACCGGCTGCAGCACCCCGTGCTGCTGTCCCGCCTGGTGGTCCTGGACCACCCCCACCACTGCAACGTCACCTACAATGTCAACAATGGCGTCCAGTATGTAGCCACCCAGGCTGAACAGAATGCCTCCGAAGTAGGCTCCCCGCCTTCCTACTCACAGGCCCTGCTGGACCAAAGGTAAGTGAGGATAGATAGAAGAGGAGGACAGGGGCTAACAGAGGAAGGACCTGGCTGTCCTAGCTTTTACCTTGTGCCTGGCACAACAACAATTGACATTTGCCAGATCCTTGCAGAATTCTCCCAGCTGTCATCCCATTTCGTTTTCTCAACACCTCATTAACACTGGACATTGATACCTCATGCCTGTAATACTAGCTACTCAGGGGGCTGAAATCTGAGGATTGCAGTTCAAAGCCAGCCTAGGCAAGAGAAGTCTATGAAACTCTTATCTCCAATTAACCAGCAAAAAGTCATCAGTGGTGCTGTGGCTCAAGTGGCAGAATGCTAGGGAAAGCTCAGGGACAGCGCCTAGGCCCTGAGTTCAAATTCCAGAACTGGCAGAAAAAAGAGGGGGAGGAAGGGAGGGAGGGAGGGAGGGAAGGAGAGAGGGAGGGAGGGAAGGAGAGAGGGAGGGAGGGTAAATTCACTGAGGGAGGTTCTAGATCTGTCTGGGTGAACAGAAGAGGAAATCCAGACCCTCGGCTTTTAAGTTAACGTGTCTGAGGACATGGAATATGATCCCAGATGCCTTGGAGCCCTGCTGCTCCTTGGTTAATCCACAGTGGCTCATGTTAAACTTCCTACCAGTTCTGGGTCTCACTTGCTACCACAGATTGGCTCCCCGCACCTCTCAAAGGTTTGGTTAATGTTTTTTGACTGGATGAGAAAATAAATGAGTCCCCTAACTTTGCTTGACTTCATCTAAAAGATGGATGAAACTCTTAAGCAATGGAATTCTTATGAGAATGGCAGCCTATAAGAAACCTCAAGGCAGAGAGTTCTGTAGATGAAATGACAAAAGGAGTTAAATGGTGCCTCTGCAGCCTTCCCTTCTCTCCTTTGATGACCCCCAAGATAATCCAATGATCCACCTTTCTCTTTTCCATACTTTTCCTGGTGAGTGAGTGAGTGTGTGTGTGTGTGTGTGTGTGTGCTGGTCCTTGAGCTTGAACTCAGAGGCTGGGCACTGTCTCTGACTTGCACACACGTGTGTACTAGTCCTGAGGCTTGAATTCAGGATCTGGATACTCTCCCTGAGCTTTCTTGCTTAAGGCTAACACTCTACCACTTGAGCCACAGCTCATTTCCACTTTCAGTGGCTAATTAGAAATAGGAGTCTCACAGACATCCCTGCCTGGTTTGGCTTTGAACTGTAGTCCTCAGATCTGAGCCTCGTGAGTAGCTGGGATTCTAGACATAAGCCACCAGAGCCCATCTCTATACTTTTCTTTAACATGTTGTGTGTGTGTGTGTGTGTGTGTGTGTGTGTGTTTATGTATGGGTGTAAAACCTAAGGCCTTACACATACTTGATAAGTGCATGTTCTTCCACGGAGTTATCTCACTAGCATTCCCTCCCCCACCCCTGCCGCCATAGCCCATTTTAGAAACCCGTGGACTACAAGTGTCTGGGCCCTTCTGAGTCTACTGTTCCCATATCCTGCCCTTCAGAACTCTCCCATGCAGCCTTCTACCTCGGAGACCTGAGGTGCATTGTGTATTGCATCAGGAATCATACACCAGGGTGGCTAGACACCTTCCTGGACCCTTTCCAGTGGCAACTCTTCCTGTCCTCACAGAAGACAGATAAAGCTTCCGGGGCCCAGGGGGAAGAGCTAAAACCAAAATATCTTTTCTGTTGAAACTATTTTCTTTCCAGCAAAGTACATGTAAAGAGATGGGGTATCAAAAGGGTATTCTGTCACCCAAGTCCACAGGAAGTGCTGGATTTAATAAGAACTCCCAACTTCTGTAGCCCCGTCAAAGGCTCTCTCAAGATGCAGCCCAGCCTCTTTGCCACAGGACATTGAGCTAAGAGAGCAAAGCACCTCTCACCTAACCTGACCCGGGGTGTTGTCTGGATACATTATTCCAAGGATGTGGATTTGGCACTGACCAGGGTACAGGAGCAAGCCAGCCTACCCTGATCCTTCTGTTCTGTCTTGTTCCAGACCACTGGCTGTTCTGGTCTTTGTACTTGGAGGGAAGATCTCATATCTCACTAGAAGCATCAGCTCAGGAACAGGCTGATGTTGGAGCTAGGCCCAAGTCTCCAGCATGTCTGACTCTAATGTATCTTCTTCCCTCCATCCCATCCTTGCCTCTCTCCCTCTACTGCCTCCCCCTTTTTCTCTTTTGCAGACCTGCATGGTATGACCTTCCTCCACCACCCTACTCTTCGGACACTGAGTCTCTGAACCAAGCCAACCTGCCTCCTTATCGTTCTCGGTCGGGAAGTGTCAACAGTGCCAGCTCCCAAGCAGCCAGTAGCCTCCTGAGTGTGGAAGACACTGACCAAAGCCCAGGGCAGCCTGGTCCTCCAGGGGGCACTGCTGAGTCCAGGGACTCTGTGTCCAGGGAGGGCACCGAAGAAGTATAAAATTCAGCTATTCCAAAGTCCATTATGGGTTAGTCTGCTCCAACTTGTTCCAGTCTAACAACGTGTGATCGTGGGAAGCTCTCTTAAGTTCCTTCAAGGATATCTCAAGATTTGGGGCAGCATCTGCCTCTCTCCCCTCAGATCTGAGCACGTTTCATTGGAGGAGAACCTGAACCTGACATTTTTCCAGCCACTCAGTTGACAAAATGCATTGTCATCTTTTCTATAGAAAGAAGTCCTTCTTCCTTCAGGCCTTAAACATCACAAGCTTACAATTCCTGTAATTCTGTAACTGTTGGAACCTCTCTTGTGTATAAGTGGCAAGTTTGAAGTGGTTTTTAAGTAGTCTTTGGGGAAAACAGCATTTCTACGGGGTCGGGGAGTTCAGGAGGGACAAGGACATAGGATCAAGTTCTCTTCTAGACTGTGACCTTTCAGGTTCATTTGGATATTGGGGCTGGATGATCCCACCAGGAGCCCATCATTGAATGGAGGCAGTGGCCAAACACAACTTTAGACATGAACTATCAACAGTGACATTTTGGTTTCTTGAAGTATCAGAAACCCTCTTCCCTGGATAGAAGAAAATTGGCCCTAGAGATTAGTCTTAGATTCCTCCATTTGAGGGCTTTCTCTGGCAGTGTAGATCATACAACTCCCATCTCAACCCAGACAAGAGTCCCTGTCATGAGTTCTTAGCTCCTAACCTGCATCCTGCCAGAGCCTGAGCCTGCCTTGGCCCCACAGTTCCTTCTCCAACTTCTGAACCGGTATCTTCTCAACTGGCCTGCGGTGGCCAAGGGTTGAGCCAATTTGAGTGAGCCAAAAGGTGACCTGCCCTTTGTCCAGTAAACCATAGTTGTGGCCGTATCTTGCTCATCCATGCAGCTTCCATGTGAGGTTTTTAAGTTCCTTTAACACCTGAGAGTCTTGTTTTATCTGTGCACTAGAACTTGAGCATACTTGTTTCTAACATGTTAGAGCCAAATTCAGTACTGCATATACTCTTCTTCCCAGGGCCCTAAGACTAGCACCTCAAGTCAAGGTGAGAATTAGGTCATGCCTCTCCTAATACTCCAGCAGAGTTTCTCCTCTGAGAGACATGGGCAGTAGACGATTTGGAGTCAAGATTTTCCATTTGGATTTTTTTTTAATCCCTTAGAAATGCATTTTAAAACAGTGTGTTTGGGTTTTTTTTTCCCCGTTCTAGTTAAGGGACTATTTATATGTGTATAGGAAAGCTGTCATTCTTTTTTTGTTGTTGTTTTAGTTTGGTTTTTCTTTTAATGTAGTCCAAGGAAAAATGCAAAAGGAGATCACACTTTCACCCCACCTGGTCCCTGGATGTCACCCTTGACTAACCCTACACCAGGCATTTGTGGTATTGCTGCATGTTTATTGAGTTCTTAATGCAGAAAGAGGGGTACATACTCCAGTTCTTAGTTTCTATTTATTCTAGTTTTCCTGGTTGGTAATGCCCCCAGCCAGCCACAGGACCCACCCATGAAAGATACATGGGTTAAAAAGGCAGGTACTAATACTGACTAACCTGGAACAAAACTGGAAACATGTGGAGCCTCTGAGTGGAGCTCTCACCTGTTCAAGGTTCTTTCCACAGCAGAACAAATGCTGAAGAAGACAGTCTGAAGATCAGGCGTCAGTGGCTCATGCCTGGAATCCTAGCTACTTGGGAAGCTGATTGCTGAGGATCATGGTTCAAAGACAGCCCAGACAGACAAATCCTTGAGATATTTATGTCCAGTTAACCACCCAAAAAAAGCTAAAAGTGGAGCTGTGGTTCAGTTGATAGAGCACCATCCTGTTGTATAGATTTTTTTTTCCTCTTTTAACCAATACACAGTATCTACAGGAAAACCAGCCATTGAGGGTTTTGTTTTTTTGTTGTTGTTTTTGTTTTTTGTTTTAAGTAAAGGAATCTAGGTGTGTGTCTTTCATTTTTAAAGTAGTGCTTGAGTTGTTTTCTGAGTAGTCCAGCCAAGATCTTGGATGGCAGAGAGAATGCCTGGCCACTCATCTCATTCTGCTTCTTTCTGGTGCTTTAAAAGTTGTTGAGAGGAAAGGATTCTAATTTTAATCAAGCATACCAGTGAGTTAATCTCACCTGCTTTTCCGCTTCAGGCATCTTAGGAAAAACAAATGGTTTTAGAAGATAAGGAGAGCCTACTAATGATTTAAAAAACAAACAAACAGGAGGGCATTTTTATTATAGATTTGGTTTTTAATGGATTTTTTAAAATATATATATATATATATATTATATGATAGTAAAACCACAGGATTTAGGGGTTGTTCCTCCCCACCCCACCCCCCACTCTTAAGATGTCAGATAGGTGGTTAGCAATATTTTTGACTCATTCCAAGGAGGAAATAATCTCTGCCCTTTTTTCTCAAATGAGATCAGCATTTTATTTTAGCATTAAGATAGTCTCACCATGGTTGCTAACTTATCGCCCGACTCAACTCTCTCTACCATGAAATTGACATTTTTTTTAAAAATGCAACTCAGTGGTTAATAAATAGTGTGTGACGTTCAGAGTTAATGTAAACTGGAATGGTTGTGTGTGGTTGCTTTTTTGTTGTTTTGGCTAGGCTTGTTTTTTTTTAATTTTTATACTTTCAAATAAACTTGCAGTTTCATTCTTTCTATTGTCGTGAATGGTGCTTGACCTCCTTTCCTGCAGTACAGCAATAAAAAAAAAAAGTAAGTAATAGTTTCTGTCTTAGCTTCGGTGATAAATTTATGTCACAATAAAATTTAAAATGAAGGCTGTATTGATGGAGGCCTTAAAATATGAATGGTGATGAAGATCCTGCAGCCCATGAGACTGGAATGAACAGGTAAAGTGTGGGGATTAACTAATACGTATTATGGGCCCTGGAGATGTTGAAAGATAGATGTTAGCTAATGTTGCTATAGCAATGTTCCAGATAGGGGCAAGGGGCTGTAATAACGGTTACAGGCTCTTAGCACATAGCAGAAGGCAGACTATACATCCTACACTGATGTGCAGTAATTAGTTCCAAACCACAAGCAACCAGATTGATCCCACTAATGGGAGCATCTTTATATTCTTTGAAGTCTGACTTGAGATCCCTAAGTCAATGGATACTGAAGGATAGATGCCTAGGAAGTCAGGATGTACAGCAGGTTACCACTGTCACCCGTGGTAGGAGAAGTAATGACCTATAGAAGCAATAGTTCATGTGTTGATTGATAGCTCTCATAAGAAGATGGAGCTATCCAATAGGGATATCCAATTACTCAGAGCCTGAGGGTTTCCATAGTTAGACTTATCTTGGCTCCCACAGTTTCTTTGCTGTCTTCTGGATCATCACCCGTCCAGCTGACCAACCCAACTTGAATGGGTCAAAATTCTGACCTGCTCCTTTGTCCAATGAGCTACACCCAGCCTGTCTTGCTCTCTCATACAGCTTCAATGATAGGCTCCTAAGTTCCTTTAATACCTGTCTATTTTACCTGTATGTTTGGATTGAAAATGTAGATTAAATAGGTGTCTAAGAAGAGCCAAAGGAGGATTTTAATGATCAATAAACAAATGTTTAGGTTCATTTTTACATACTTAGTATACAGTTAGCCCTTTCTGATCAAATTCAGTGTCTGTGATCTATCTTCTGGATTGCATCTCTTCAGCCTAGTTTCAGAATCTCTAATGTTCAGCTCACTCAGGATAAAAGTCAATGTAGTAGTCAATCTACAGGACCTGATGGATGCCATCTGGCTCTCTCTGCCTAGCTAATCTCATCTGCTCTTATCTCACATACTTTGTTCTACAGGTCTTGGCCACTTGGCTTGCTCTGAAGCCCATCAATCATACACTTAGCCCAAAACTTGCATTATCTCTGATGGAGCAGCTATCTTTGGATATCTAGAATATTCTTTCCCATCAGGAGCCACTTAGAATCTTCATATTGATATCTTTAACACTTCAGCTGTGGCCTCACTGAGAATCCTGAAACGATACATGCCACTCAAAGATTTTGAGTGATTCCTAGATCAAAGCAATACGTGAAACTTTCGAACTCAGGTTCCCAAAGAAACTAGGAAGTGCAATTAGGAGGCATAGTATAGAAATAGTATTGAGACCAACATTAACATAATCTGTGAGCCAACTTAGTAAATACCTAAAAGTTAAAAATAATATGCTGGAAGCCAGACATCAGTGATTCATGCCTATAATCCTAGATACTTGGGAGACAGAGGTAGAGGAGATCACGTGTGGTTCCAGGCAACTCTAGAAGAAGTTCACAAGACCTCTGCTTTGCCATGCATAGTGGTACAAGAATCCTAAAATAGGCAGATCACAACCAGGCTGCATACCTAGATAAGAAGCAAGATATCTCAAAAATTACCAGTGTGAATGTCATGTGTGACTCTGAGGTAGGTCCTTGCCTAGCAAGTATGAAGCTCCAAGTTAAGGCTTAGTACAGTGAAAGAAATGATACATTGGAATGGGCAAAACTAGGACCTAGAGATTAAAATGGTACATGATGACGTGCCCATTTGGAGGCTGTGTATGAAGTGTTGACTCTTGCAAGGAAACTTGAGCAAACCATTGTCTTAGAACTGTCTAGTTGGTGAGTTAGCTAAATGTGTGGACATGTCTTGCAACTTAGGTAAAGGACCACAGGTTCTATTTGGAAGGGGTGTTACCTCCTCAGAGATGACAACTGACCCCTTTTCCTAGCATGGAAAGAGTGACAGAAGTTGTAGGAAGAGAAAAAGTGTTGGTTTCCTTGTACATGAAAAATAAGCTGTTTCAACCACCCATCCCTCTTGTTGCAATCTGTTGCCAGGAAATGACTGAATGTGACTGTCTTGACCCCACTTGCTGTTGGCTGAGATCTAATAAGTGGCTCTTTCATGAAAATGATGTTTGTGCTTGCTTTAGTATATCCACTGGGATTAGTCAGAGCCACTACAAGCATTACAGGAGTAAGGGATTTAATATGGAAATTAGGGTTTATACTGATGTAGGAAAGTGTTAGCACTAGTGAATCAAGAGAGTCTCCCAAGATGGAGCTGGGACAGATGAAGAAACAACCTGACAAGGAAGGCCATGGAAGTGACTCCACTGTTTCCAAGATGGCCCTGCAGTACAGGTCTCTATGGAGATCTTTGAAGCCATATGTCTGGACCAGCCCCCAGGACTTGAGCATAATGAGTTCTGTGGCACATCTGCTTTCCAGATCTCATGTGGAGTCCTTTCATTGGCACCTTTGCCTCTGGATGCACAGTAAGAAGAGGACTGTGGAAAATGTCCAAGAATCAGGTCCAAGCCAGGCAAGAGTTTCCAGGATGGACGCTGAACCCTCCAAACCCTAGGGTTCCTGTTAGGTAGGAAATTGGATTTTTTTAATGTATTTAATGAGAAAAGAAAATTTCATTTTTGAACTTTAATTCTCATTCCATTCTATAGCCAGAATTCATTTTATTTTCAAAACTGGAGATACTCTTTTATAAAGTTAATTATTTGGACCATCTGTGTGGGCCCAGTCTGTGCTCTAGGACAACATAGCTTTCAAAGTACTTGTACTGTGTTGAGCCCAATAAAACCTCCTGCCCACTAAGACCCAGGGAGATACATACAGTGACATTGGATGAGGAGGCTAAGCAACTTCAAGGTCAGTGGCTGCCTCCTCCCCAGACAGAAATGGCCAGTACATCGGCCATAGGTTTGCCTCTCAAGTCAGATGAATTAGAAAAGAAAAAGTGTAGAAGGCCTCTGAGCCCCTCTCCCTAGTTTCTCCTTCCTGCTTAATTCACTGGAGTGAATTAACTAGGCAAGGCCAATCGAGTGAAAATATCAGTTGGACCATGTAGACCCAGAACAGAGCTTCCAGAAGGATTAATCCACCTTAGAGAAGTGATTTTAACCCAATGACTTCCCTACTCTCTCTTGCCTTCTCTCTCTCTCCTTCCCCCATTCTCTCCTCTCCATTGCTCTGCACTGCTGCCTACACTCCCATCCCTTGATGTTAAGACAAGACTGTTCATGCTCTTTGGAGAGAGTAGGGTAGCCAAGCATCTTCAGAGTGTAATTCTGAGTCTCCCCATTTGGAAGGTCTGAAGGTTGAGAAAGAAGATGTGACAGGAGACCTTCATTTTGGTTTTAATTAATAGCCATATTTTTTCTCACCAGTCTTTACTGAAGAAAGCTATTCTTTGAGAATAAGTGAGCATTTAAGAGTTACCAATCAGTGGGTTATCATGATTTTACCTTTAGCCTTTTCCTCTATACTCAAACACTGAGTTTGCTCACTTCCAGGAAAGAGGTAGTCAACCAATTCATACGTGTTACGTGACTTACGGTCTCTCTCATTTTAATCTACTGCCAGCAATTGAAGTAGGAGAGTTCATAGAAATGGGTTTTCATACTTCAACTCTCCATATAAATTGAGGGTTTCTATTTTGGATCTCTCCCTCCTCTTCAAGGTCTAGTAATACTGGGCTCCATTCCCAGTTAAATGTATTGGGAGCTGAGTAGCAGCTGCCCTACAATGAACACAGTCCCCGTCTCTCCTTGCTGTCCCACATTCAACCCACTTCACTCTTAAATCACTTACCTGTCCCTCATCCTACTTGTCGAAACTTAGAGGGATCCAAGCTGGGAAATCTGTATCTGAACTTCTAACAGTCATTCAGTTACTTGCTGGAAGAAACAAATACCAGAAATTAAGACCAGCAGCAGCTTTATCAGATTTTTTTTGGTCCTCTTCCATGCCTCCATTTCTTTCTCGGAAATGGAAATATTATTTTTAACTGTCGTAAAATACACATAAAATTTTCACCATAACCGTTTTAAGTGTACAACTCAGTGGTATTAAAACATTCACACTTGTCAGGCTGCCATCACTTCAACCCATCTCTAGATTTTTCACCTTCCATACTGAAATCTGAGTTAAGTCATAATTTTGTATGACCTCTTTGCCTTCACTGCAACCACTATTCTGTTTCTATGAATTTGACTCTCCTGGGTACCTCACATATTGGAGTCATACAATGTTGTTTTTCCTTTTGTAACTGACATTTCATTTATTATAATGTCTTCAAGGTTCACCTGTGTCATAGCATGCTTCAAAATTTCATTCCCTTTAGAAGTCAAATCAATAGTCTATTTTATAAATACATCACATTGTCTATCTGTTCATCTGTCAGTAAACATGGGAGTTTCCACCTTTTGTCTATTATAACTATTGTGAATAGTGTTGCTATACAAATGCTTATTTCAAGGCCCTGCTTTTTTTTCTTTTGGATATGGATCCAGAAGTAGCGTTAGCCCCATACTTTTGGAACATTCTTCTTAGGTTTGGGGAATTCTGTTCCCAAGCCTTGTTTCCTTTAGAAGAAACAAAAAATTCTTTTCTGGCTTCTCTTGGGAACTGAGGCCTAAATATGTAGCCTAGACTCAGCTAACAGGACCCACACATGAAGACTTGGCATTTAAAAGGGAGTGGTATAGTATAATTCCATATGGTGCAGAATAGGCTCTGAGGGTAGCCTAAGACCATCCGACTCCAGGCCATAGTAGGAGGGGTTGGGCATGTCAACAGCAGAGCACTTGGTTGTATCAGTGGGGTATCTGTTTCGTATGTGGCCTAGATCTTGTGTCTCTGGTCCTTCCCTCCCACCCCCATGTCAGAAATTCTCCAGGCTGCTCCATGAATTCCTTTTATGTCTATGCCAGAAAAAAAAAAAGCCTAGGTTTTATCATTTGCAGCAAGATCCTGACTAATCCGATATTGAGCACAGGTGGAATGTGGAGAAATGCATCCGGATTTAGACTACAAAAACCTGAGCTCAAGTCTCAGGCACTTGTGGGACTTGTCTGTCTTGCCTAAACTCAATGTGTGTCTGCAAAATGGTTGTAATGATCTTTACTTGTGGAGGCAGCAGTGAGAAAGTCATACAAATTACAAAGGCAAGTCCCTCGTGAAAGGCAATAGAAACTTTTAATGGGAAGTCATGACATAGCCATGCTACCAGTCACATGCTGATACAAACTGCCCTTGCTTTTAACTGCTAAGCAGTTGGGAAATTTGCATTACCCAGACTCCTTCAAGGCAAAAAGCAAAGCAAAACAAAATATCATGTGTTCTTTTATTGTACCACTGAAGATTGAATTTAATGCCTCACACTTGCTAGGCAAGCACTACCACTTAAGCTGTGGCCTCAGCTATTTGGCTTTACTGGTTTTGTTTGTTTGTTTTTTGTTTGTCTGGGTTTTTTGGTTAGGCCTGTTGCTTTTTCCTAAGCCAGTCTTGGACCAGGATCCTCCTACCTCTGCCTTCCAAGTAGGTGGGATTACAGTTGTCACCGTGTTCCTCCAACTTAACAACAAAATCTTGAAGGCACTTGCACCCAAAAGTTTCAGTGAGTCCATTCAGTGGCCTTTTCTGAGAATGAATGAGTATATGACAGCAGGAAGAGGGGAAATAGAGACATATCAGATATCTCCTGCCTATCTGAATGGCCAGTGGTAGGACAGCAATACTAGTAATAGTAGCAGCAGTAGGAGTACCATTCAAACATATTGTCCTAGCATAGTGGGATTTGGCAAAATGCTACTCACAAGCCAAATCCGACCCACAACTTTTTTAAATAAAGATTTATTGGAACACAGTCATGCACATTTATTTGCTGCTTTGGGGCAAAGATAAAGCCCGGAACAGAGCCCATAATAGACCCCAATGCCTAAAATTAAATTAAAATTAAATGTGCGTGTCTCTTACTAGAAAAAGTTGCCAACCCCTGTTCTAAAAAGATAGACCTGGGAGATGGATACCCATTTGTAGATTGAAAAACTAAGGGTCAAAGGTAGGAGCATATTCTAAGACCCAAAGGTAGTAAGTCTCAATCACAAATTTGAACCCAAAGACCAGGCTTCCATCACTCAGTTTTAAACTCACTATTGGTTTGTTTGAGTAATGTTTCCTTTTTCCTTCTTGGCTGTGTCCTCGGGGGAGACTGGTGCCCAGCAGACACCTCTTCACTCTTTTATGGAAGTGCCCACTTCCTGCCTCTTGGCTGTCCATCAGAACTGGATATTTCTTCCCCAAGGTTACTTGATGACAGACGTCCTGTCCTCAAAATTAATTGGTTCTAAATGATGGGAGATTTGTGTAGATTTGGAAGTTGGATTTAGGGTCCCAGAAAAACTCACCAGGAAGGGTTGGCTTTGCAGAAACTCTTCATTTTGGACTGTCATCTCCAGGACATTTGTTCACGTGGCTTTGGTGTCCCTGTATCACACCCACACTTCAGGGAACCCTCGGCTCCAGATGGTATTTTGGTATGTTGCTCTACTTATGTGAGTCCAAGGCTTGTTTGGGATAGATTAATCTTTGCCAGACTGTCACTAGTACCACAGCATATGGTTCCCCAGAAAGGGATTCTCAGGGTGGGCTCCTACTCACAGCCTGTCAGGACAGAACTAAAAAGGGAGAGAGCCAGAGGATGGCCACTCAGAACCAACAATATCTGTTCTGCCACCCTCCCAGTTCAATCTCTTCTTCACACCTGTGATCTTCAACTGGCTTTTGTCATCTTAATTCTAAGGTCATGCAACATTTACGTGTTGGGGAAAACAGATGCCAGGAGACAGTCTGGGAGCCCTGGCAGATGGGTCTGCAGATAAAGAGTTGGGGCATTGGTGTGAAGCATGCAAGAACTGATTTGAGGCCTGTGTTCTGCTCAGAAGCCTCTCCCAAGCAAATGAATACACATAGAATGATACTTATTATCCAATTCCCACCTTCCCTCCCTGCCACCAGTCAGAATTAACTAATTTATCATCTCGGAGTTTGCCAGAAGGATCCCCTGTCATACTTAATTCCCAAAGATAGACAAGTGAATGCCAGACTTCTTGGCCTCTGCGTGACTCCCCCTTCCCCCAGGATTTTTCTTGTTTCCAAAATTTCCCTCCATGTAATCTTGGAAATGGTAGAGCAGCAGAACACCAACCCAGGAGATTCTTCATCTACAGAGCCTTAGAGCCAGGAGACATGCATGAGGCAGATAGCACTAGCAGCAGAATTCTGTCTCCAAAATAGAAGGTGGAGGGTTCTGTAGAGAATCTCTCAGTTGGCCTTATATCTTGGATAAATTGCATGTTGGAATTTAATTTGGAATCCCTGCTGTTTCCTTGATGAACGCAAACCACACTGCAATTAGAGTGATGAAGCAGGCTGCGGCTGCTCCTGACAAGGGTGATCTGTCTGAGAAGGAAAGGCGGGGGACAGGCAGTTGGCAGGCAGGTGTCTGGTGGACCCAAGCTGGGCATGTTCTTCCATCTCTCCCCATAGAGAAAGTCTCAGGGGAAAAAAGTTGCCCACTCTAGCAGCTCAGAGGGCTGAATGGAGGGGAGGCTTTCAGACTTCCTTGGATTTAGCCCCTAGCTTTTTGTCCCATGTATTTTTGTGCCTACAGCTGATTTAGCTCACGCCCCTGATCTCGGAATCTTGCCTTCTCCACTGCCCCACTATGGAAGCAAAGAAGCATCACTGAACACTTACTGTGCTAACTGGCTTTCCAAAGACATTATCTCACTTAATCCTCATGAGATAGGCACCCTCATCATCTCCGCTTTGCAGATGAGAAACCTGTGACTCAGATTAAATCAAATAACTGGCACACAAGGTCATACAACTCATGAGTGGTAGGGTAGGTAGAAGCTGAACCGAGTGGTCTATGTCTAGGTTCATCTTCCACTTTACCTATACACTTCCCAAGGCCCTAGCCTTCCCCTGAGCCAGAGCTGGCCTCTCCATGATTGTCTCCCACCCTCTACCAACACAATTCCAAATTAGCTCATTGAAAGGGAAACCAGCTCTCCCTTCACCAGTTACTCCCCACAAGAGGATGACTACCTTACCTGATGGATGTAATTAAGAGTTGGGCATTCACAGCCACGTGGAACAGGTACATCTTTAGAAGGATAGGTGACTCTGGAAAGGTCTCTAGTAGAAGTCAGAGCCAGGGGCAGACACTCCTGGTCCAGATCCTCCTCCTTGGACAAGACAGGAAGGTCAGCATGGCTGCTTTTGCAGAGAGACAGCAGGTGGAGGTAGATAACTGCCTCATTTTGGCCGCAGGCCTAGACAGCATACTCTCTAAACTGATTCTGTTTGGTTCTTTGTGTTGATACATTATGGGTCAAAGTTCAGGAAAGGAAGGAAGAAGCTATTAGTTCAACCTAACTCCCAATATCCAGGTGCTGGGTCTGGGTATCCTTGCTTCCAGGCTGTAGTGCTCACAGAAGATCATTCCAGAAAGCACCTATGACACCCAAGCAAAGAATACTTCCCACTGAGCTCCAGCACAGCCTGTTCCCTAACACTCCAAATCCATACCATCAGAGAGGGAGACCCAGCAATATCACAGAGCCAAGAGCCCAGATAGCACAGAGATCATTCCGCTGAACAGTTCGAGTAGAATCAGTGCCTCTCAGAACAGCAGAGCAAGCACTGATTTCATAGTAGATCCAATAGTAAATTCTAGCTCTGTACCTAACTTGTGGGGTGGCCTTTCTGGGTTAATGCCCACATAGATAAAATATGAATGTGAAATAAGTAACTTTTGGGGGGAGGTGGGGAGTCGGTTGTAGGGCCTGAACTCTGGGCCTGGGTGCTGTTCCTGAACTCTTCAGCTGAAGGCTAGCACTCTACCACTTGAGCCACAGCGCCACATCCGGCCTTTTCTGTTTAAATGGTGCTGAAGAATCGAACCCAGTATCTCATGCATGCAAGGCAAGCACTCTACCACTGAGCTACCTTCCCAGCGTGAAATAAGTAACTTTTAAGGCATTAGAATTCTATATCTCTTCTCGTCAAGGGATCCCAAATTCCATGGTGACCCCTGGCTGGATGTCTCATGCAATCATTCATTCTACAATCACGTAACATGGGCCTGCAGTGTACTAAATGTGCCAGAAGACAGGAATTCATTGTAGAAAAGGAGCACTTCTAGTCTTGTGAGGTCACCATCAAAAAACAAAAGGGAAGAACCAGAAAACCAAATTAGCCCACCAATCATAGCATCCTATGATCAGTATAATGAGAGCTCAGCAGTACTCAGGAGCTAACTGTAAAGCCACTCTCAGCACCTCTTGATTTTGCTGTGGTGGAGATCTCTCTCTCTCCATTAGGATGGAACTTCGACTGCTTGACTGAGACCAAAATATCATGTGCTCAAACAAGGTAGATGCTTGAGTGTTGCAAACAGAAGGCTTCTGGCTTCCGGCTTCCAGCTGTTGTGATGCCTTCCACAATCTGATTCCTCCATCCTGTGTTTCTGTCATCTTTGCATGTTACCCTTATCCACAAAAATGTTTGCCACCATATTTACTTACAAAAAGAGGAAGAGGAAAGAAGGAGGATGCAATCCGGAAGTAGTACACTCCACTCCCCCACATTCTACTCGCCAGAGCTTAGTCCCACTGCCATATATAGCTGGAAAGAAAGTGGGAGTGTAGCCTTCTCTGGACAGCAGTGTGAAACACCAGCTAAAATCCAGGATTCTGTTACTATGTAAGGGAGAGTGTAAAGTAAGGAATCATAAGCCACTGCTGTCATACTTTCTTCTTCCTTCTTTTTAAATGATAACTAAAATAGAGTGTTAAACCCAGGATGTAATCAAGTGCTATCACAGTCCCAGAGGGCAGAGTCTACATCCTTAAAGCACGTGGACTAGCTAGAAATCAAAGAGTTTGGTACTGTAGGATTTCCTGCAGTGCCTCCAAGGAAGAGGGCCAGTCAGGGAAGTCACTACTCCAGGTTATTTCAAACAAAAAAGGCAGTTAGTATAGAGCAATTGGTCATCCAAGTGTTGGAAGAACTGAGAAGTTTAACAAGCCAGATATTAGCAACAGCAAGAGACTATTTCACTCCCAGGTAGGAGGAGACATGACAAGATACAAACTATGGTGGGCCATGCCACAGAAAGAAGGGCTGTGAGCAGGAATAAGAACTGAAGAGGAGGGGCAGCCACAGCCACAGCAGCCAGGCACCCAAGGAAACGCGAAAGATGGAAAACATTCTGGCTTTTCTTCTCTTCCCACCTTAATCAACGCCAACCATTGGTCCAAGTTAGCAGGGAGCCAGCTGGCAAGAGATTCCTGAAATGGAATTTTCTGCAGTATGGGACAGGGAGAGGAAAGTAAGTGAAGGATGTGAGAGCAAACAGACCAGCACAGGGCAAGAACAACACACACACACACACACACACACACACACACACACCACTACCCTGACAGTGGACTATTATAGGAAGATAAATCATATTTTGCCCAGACTAGAATTATTACTAGAACATAGAATTTTTATTTTTGTGGACTTTGACAGAAATTGGATTTCTGATTTCAGAAAAAGTAAAGCACATTAGGCAGTAAAAAAAAAAATCCATGGTATTTGTCCTAATTGCCGTTTTATGAGATATCATAAGTATGATGGCTTAAACTTGTTACTTCACAGTTTGGGAGGGCAGAAGTACAAATTGTGGCTTGCTGAGATAAAATAAACATGTTGTGTACCCTTCTACCTTGTTTACATACAATAGACTGAAACTCTCTCATCCTGCACAAAATTCAGCCCCAAATAAATCAAAGATTTTAATGTAATCTCTGAAATTTCCAAACTACTGTTGGAAAACATAGGGAAATCTCCAGAAGATACAGGCACAGATAATTATTTTCTGAATAGGACTCCGATTGCTCAGAAAATAAGAACAAGAATTGACTGATGGGACTGCATCAAATTAAAAAGTTTATGCATGGCAAAAGTAACAATAATCAAAACCGAGGGGAAATCCACAGAATGGGATAAAACCTTTGCCAGCCATTCAGCAGATATTGACTGATATCCAGAATATACAAAGAACTAAAGTAATTAACAGTAAAGTTACCAATAACCCAGTTAACAAAAGGACAAATTGAACAGACAGTTCTCAGAAGAAATATAACTGGCTAGTGAATACCTGAAGAAATATTCAACCTGCCAATCCATAAAGGAAATACAAATCAAAACTATACTAAGATCCTGTCTCACACCAGTCAGAATAGCTGTTATCAAGAAAATGAACAAGTGCTGGAAAGGATGTGAGAAAAAGTAACCTCATACATATCTGTGGGAAGGTAAACTAGTACAAACACTAGAAATTAGTATAAAGGTAGCTCAAATAGCTAAAAATAAATCTACCTTATGAACCCACCATACCAATCTTGAGCATTTATCTGGGAGACTGTAAATCAATATGTAAGGAAGATTCCTGCATTCTCATGTGTATTTCAGTTCTGTTCATAATAGTCAAATTGTGGGATCAATGGAGTGCCCAACAATGAATGGATAAAGAAAATATGATACCTGTATACTGTGGTATATTACTCAAGCTATAAAGGAAAATGTAATTATGGGCATTTTTAGAAATGAATGGAACTGGTGACCATTATGTTGACCAAGATAAGCCAACCTCAGAAAGCTAAATATTATTTATTGTTTTCACATTTGTGGAATCTAGACAGATAAAATTGATACATACATACATAGATAAGATAGATTATAGATAGATAATAGGTAGATGGATGATAGATGATAGATAAACCACAGTTTTAACTGTGGGATTGTTTGAGGGAACAAGGGAAAAGGAAGAGAGAATGACAGAAAATAGCAATATCAAAATACAATGCATCTACATGTATCTCAAAGAGGCATTACTACTAAGAGCCTAAGTTTCTGGTCATTATGCTGGAATATCTTCTGGAATTTGCATTCCAGAATGAGAAGACCAAAAAGCATTAAATCTCCCAGAGTAGAAAGGCCAGAGGAGGAATGCTCCAAAAGTAGTGACCCAAGGAATATCACCAGTATCCAAAATTTGTTTTATGTGCAGCATTAGTGGAGTTGGAATGTGATCTCAAGAGGCACCATACACACCACAAACTTAGCCTTAGCCCACTCTTCATTGATCACCCTCAGCTCAAACACATTTATCATGATCAGATCCAGCCCAGTCCCCATAGCAAGGCTCCTTTTGTTTTTCCTTTTTGCTTTTTTTACAAAGAGAAAAATAACACCTTCCCTGGGCTTCTATAGCTCAAAGTTTAGAGATCAGACTAATCCATTCATATAAGAAATACTTATTGAGCACCAACTGTGTGCTAGGCACTGTTGTGGATGTCAGAAATCCAAGTGGGAGCAAAACAAATTTAAAAAACAAAAGTCCCATGGGCTGGGAAGGTAGCTCTGCGGTAGAGTGCTTGCCTTGCATGCATGAGGCCCTGGGTTCGATTCCTTAGCACCACATAAGAAAAAAGCCAGAAATGGTGCTGTGGCTCAAGTGGTAGAGCGCTAGCCTTGAGCTGAAGAGCTGAGGGACAGCGCCCAG